>NW_012106341.1:2022460-2027827 GCF_000951045.1 Mandrillus leucophaeus
CCATTCTCCTGCCTAGTAGCTGGGACTACAGGCGCCTGCCACAACGCCCGGCTAATTTTTTGTGTTTTTGGTAGAGACGGGGTTTCACCGGGTTAGCCAGGATGGTCTCGATCTCCTGATCTCGTGATCCGCCTGCCTCGGCCTCCCAAAGTGCTGGGATTACAGGCGTGAGCCACTGCGCCCGGCCAATGTCTTAACTACTACACAGGATATACTTGTACTCAAAGCCGTATAGTATTTGGACGTACTTATGCTAAAAAAAAAATATTCTTTGGTTATGTAGAATTCAAATTTAATTGGGCATGCTGTATTCTATCTGCACCCCTGTTGCTAGCGCTGTGCTGCTATTATGAATTAAGTTCTCCAGGTAAGTGGCCTGTGGATAAATGAAATGTTTTAATCATTTTTCCTATGTATTAATGTTCATTAAAAGCAATTAAAAATTTACTTTTTTATTGGGTGATTGCTGTTTGTCAAGATGGACAAGCCTACAAATAGGAAGTTTAAAATAATCTTATCTATGGGGAAAATTTCTTATTTAACATTTATATACAGACTTCTAAATTGTTCTTAACATGCCTTTATTACTTTGGCACCGAGAGAATTCTTTCTGTGGTTCCAATGAACATTTTTGTCTACGTATTTACCCTTATGCTATCATCTGCCTTGGTGACATTAAAAAAAAAAAAAAAAAAAAATTATCTTTATAAATGTCCCCCTTTCCATGTTAGCAAATTGATTTCATTTTAATCTTTGAAAAGCTAAATTATTAATACTTTACTTCAAATAGTATTCTCCCTGCTACCCATGTCACTTTGCAATTGTTTTTGTACTTTTTGAAGTTCTCTTCTCTTCCCTTACTGATATTAACCATCTGTATTAATGAGATAATAAACCAGGCTTGTTGCTAATGAATTGATTCATTCAGTGCTGGATTTAATTAGAAAGATATTTAACATGCCAGCAGATGTTCTGATTTTGTTTCATTACCCCCAAATATAATAAAATAAAATAAAATACAATGAATTTTTATATTTTTGCATGAATTAAACTGAGTCAAGATTTATTACTGTTGTATATTATAAAAGGCTAACTGATGGAGGTTTTGTTACTAGTATATTCCAAATATTAGAAGGAAAGTCAGTTTTCTCTTTAAAACACTCACCTAACTCTAATTAGCATAAGAGTAAAATCTAGGAATAAAAATTACATAGTAGTAAAGAATGCCATGACCCCCAAATCTATAGAAAAGAACCTAAGCCACAGATACTTCCCAAAGATTTCTTTTTATTACTTTAACAGAGGATGCCTTTTCTAAATTAACCACTAAACAGGTTACTTAAGAACTCTTAATTTCAGAGACACGTCCAGTGACTTTATTTTATTAACTGTTTTCTTTTCGTAGTTTTGTTTGCAGTGTCCAAAAGACTTTCATTTAAAAAAAAAAAAAAAATGAAAAAGACAGCTTTAGGAGAGATTTTTAATGTTCAAGGCTTTATTAGAGAAATTAGGATGAAAAGTTATAAATGTATTAATGCATGCACAAAAGTAACAGCTCATACAAACTGAGCAGTCCTTATTTTGGACTTTCAGCCTCTAGCATGCTCTTTCTAGAAAAGAATAAAAGGATTTTGTGCAGTATCCCAGGTACTATATCAATAGATACATGAATTAAGCAATCTCTGACATACAAATACATTAGGAGAGAAAAACTGTTAGAAGATTTACCAAGTAGGTAAGTTCATCTATCAGGTAAACATCCTGAGATATGAGTATAAAAGCTATAGGCAGCGCAGTGGCTCATGCCTGTAATCTCAGCACTTTGAGAGGTCAGCGTGGGTGGATTGCTTGAGTCCAGAAGTTCAAGACCAGCCTGGACAACATGGCAAACCCCTGTCTCTACTAAAAATACAAAAATTAGCCAGCATGGTGGTGTGCGCCTGTGGTCCCAGCTACTTAGGAGGCTGAGATGGGAGACTCTCCTGAGCCCAGGAAGTTGAGGCTGCAGTGAGCCGTGATCACACCACTGCACTCCACCCGTGATAGGAGTGAGACCTGTCTCAAAAAAATGCTCCTACAGCACCAGAAAGATTAAAAGGAGGAAGAAGACAAAAGTAATTCCTTTATCCTCTCCAGTTTAACTTTCATTGCTTTGTTTGGTAGTTCCTTTTGTTTAAAAATATGTCACATATTTTTAAAAAATAGGTATCGTATTATAAATACGGTTTTCTATATTTTTTCATTTAACAGTATGTTCTGAGTATTTTCCCATACTACTCCATCCTTCAAAACACATTTTAATAACTTACTTAATTTCTATAATTCATTTAATTATTGTTGGGTATTGAGTCATTTCTAATTTTTTCCTAGCATTATGTAACATCAATGTATATTCTTGAATAAACCCCTCAGTTTTGCTCTTATAGGGTGTTATTTCTAGGAAGGGATAAGCCTTAGTTACCAGTTAAACTTTAATTTTCAAATTCCATTTCAGAGTGTAAGGAACGTATTAATTTCCTAAATCTAGGGCAAAATGGGAATGAAATCAGGAGTGGGAGGTGGGCTAGGCAGAGAGCACAAGTGATAGAAATAGTTGGGCCTACTCTAGTGTTTCTGCTACCTTTTCTGACTTTCAAGATGAATAAAACATTGAGTGATTGTGTTTTTCATCTGAGGTTCACTTCTTACAAATTTATGGTATTTTTCTTTTAGTCTTAACAGTTATTTCAAGATTTGATAGATTTGTTAATGTCATTCAAAGCCAATCACAGAAATGTATGTGAGAAAGAAAGATCAGAACTCATGACAATAGGTTCCCTAACCCTTAATTCGTTTCTATTAGATCTTGCTTCAGTGGTTCTGTTTATGGGTTTGCTCAAACAGCTTGGGAAGATCCCAGCCACCATAAAAACTTCAGCCGTTGGTCAGTTCGTAAATTCTATAGATCTCTATCATTCTCTGCATTAGATTCTTTTAATTCCTTACTTGGCTTCCCTTGTTCTGTCGGTTATCTGGTGTCATCAGCTTTGACCAGATGCATAAGTGATAGGAATGAAGTTTTGATAGTAAGGTACATACTTCAAGACTGTCCGTCCTTTTACCTTTTCTAAAGTCTGTTTTATCAAACATACAACGAATTTGGTTTTCAGCTTATTTATTTCAGAAATAAATTTGCTACATCCCATAAATGCAGTGGATGGCATTTCATATGCCTAGTTCTATCTACTTTCTGGTTATGTTTTTTGTTTTTCAGATTAAGAAAAGCTATTATTTTATTTAAGCCTGTATTGACAATCATTTCTTGCTTTTTCTGGGAGGAAAGAATGATAACTCTGGAATTGATGATGGAAAAAATACTCCCTT
Source organism: Mandrillus leucophaeus (assembly GCF_000951045.1). NCBI lineage: Eukaryota > Metazoa > Chordata > Mammalia > Primates > Cercopithecidae > Mandrillus > Mandrillus leucophaeus. Next base: position 2,025,824 of record NW_012106341.1, read on the forward strand.
TTTAATGTTAACTTCTTCCCTAATTTATTTTCATGCTTCTTCCCTAAATGCTGCCACATAACGTTTCACCTCAAATTCTTAAATTTTTTAACCTTTATGATCCATTTAGGAGTGTATCTGTTTTTATGAATTTATTCATAATCTTGTCTCCATTAAAAGATACCATTGCTCATTTGCTTAATCCTCTTGAATATCAAAGCCTCTAGTCAAAGCTCATATGGCATCCAGCTCACTGTCGCTTAAATATTCTATAATAGAAAACATTTTTAAAGCAAGGTGACCTGAACTACCATTTGTTCCAAATAAAGTTTATTATTTGGTTTTTAAATAGCATCTTTTGACTTATACCAAGGCACTAAACATTTCAGAATGGTTTAGTTTTTGAAGCACTGTGCCAAAGGTTTAGAGTATTATCCTCTACTAAGCATTGATTCTTCTGTTCAGTGTCTTGTAGCATATGAGTACCTAGGGTGTACTCATTTTCTATAGAAACTGGTGTTCCCTAACTCATTACTTTCTATTTATCTACAATGAGTTCTTTACACTACTCTCAGCCAGCCTGCCTTTAATAGCTCTCCTCCTTCCTACAATCTGCCCTTCTAGTTTTGTAGCCTCTATAGATTTCATCTTTCTTCATGCCCTGTCTTCCGAATTACTGAGACATTTAAAAAAGCAATAGAAAAAAAAGAAGATTATTGAGCCACATGTATAGACTGCTTAATGGATCTTAAAATGGCCAAGCTGCTAGCCAGGAATTTTCAGCTTTATATTAAATCTCAGCATGAAAGCCAGAAAGAGAGCACTGTATGGGATATTGTCAATACAAAAAGAACTTGGTACTTTAAGTTCCCATAGCAAACAGTATTTTTAGATTCAATTTTTATAGGGATTATTTGTCTATTTGCCATAGTTATTTATTTACGAAAAAAGTACATGATTTACATGATTTATTTTCTGTTTTGATATATTAAAGGCTAATAAGTTAAATATATAAATAAAGGTAATTTATGACAAAAAGCTTATTCTGTAGGATTGCCTCTCAGGATATTTTATAAACAATATAGAGGGCTATGTATCTTTAAGAAAAATATTTTGTCTTGATAGTATAAAAATGTGCCATTTTTCCTATTTAGAAACTCTTCAAAGCATAGCATTTAAGAATTTATATTTTATATTTGTTCCAATTAGAAATATGGATACTTTTGGTTATAAAAATTGATATATAATACTGCCTAACTTCATAGGGACTTAAGACACTCACAGTGTCCATAAAAAAATAATGAAAATAGTACAGAGCAGTAATAAAATATATATTGTATTTCATTAACAACATTCCTGCTGTCAAGAGGAGGAGGGGAAAACCGAGGTTTCTCCATCATAATCCAAATGTTAAGATATTTGCTCAGGAAGTGTATTATGAGCTACAATGAGCTTGGGCTCTGGAGTCAGACTTTGTGGATTCCAGGCCTCTCCATTTCTTACTGGCTGTGTAACCCTGTGTGTAACCTTTTTGTCAAGGAAAGGCCACTACTCAGTATGTGAAATAGAAAGCTGGATTTACTGTTGGACAGTGGAGATATGTACTTGTGAGGCACAGTTTTTCTGAATAAAGCAGACTGCTGATCTTGTTGAGGGTTTTGAGACTAGTAGAGGTTAGGGACCAGCCAACTGTCAGAAGCAGGAGGGTATGTGGGGATTGGGGCCCATTAGCTTTGGCAGTATAGTCATTAAATTAGGCTGTTGCTAATGATTCAGAAATGTGGTAATGGAATTAAATTCTCACTGACCCATTGGGATGAGTTTAAAACTGTTTATGATTCTTACTACTTAACAATAATAAAACTACCTTCCTCATAGGACATTTCTGATAATTAAATCAGAGACTACATGTAAACTTCCTAGCATAATGCCTAATAGAAACAGGCCTTCTTCTTTATCAGTCTGACCTTAAAGAGAGTAAAGCCTATTCCTGATAATTAAATCAGAGATTACATGTAAACATCC
>NW_012106341.1:2027877-2065639 GCF_000951045.1 Mandrillus leucophaeus
ATTAAATCAGAGATTACATGTAAACATCCTAGCATAATACCTAATAGAAACAGGCCTTCTTCTTTATCAGTCTGACCTTAAAGAGAGTAAAGCCTCTCAACTATGAAAGCCCCAGCTTTTGGAGCTCCAGATCATCACACTGGGCAGCGTGGCCTCTCAGATTTGTCTCACTGCTCAGATTTATACAGTACATGCTGTTCATTTGCATTTGTGTGTATAGTTAATACACAGCTCTGCAATGTCAGCATTTTCTGCAGTATTTGTCTCAGTTGTAAGTAGATATCATTTGCTTTCTATGCCAGTGGGCTTTTTGTGGGTTTGGCTTTGTTAAGCTTTTATGAGCATCACATATCTCTGTGAGAACCTGTTGAAAGCTCTGAACACTATCCCCTGAAAAATGTATATATACATATACACATTTTTGTGTTGTAGCGTCTTGGGTTCTTAGGCTTCGTGAAAGTTCAGGCCCTGCTCTTCAGAGCTACCTCTGTTCAAAAGGATAAATTCTCTGTCAGAATCTTCACCTCTAGAAACATAGGTTTCAGTTTAAAACACTGAACAATATAAATGAAAACAGCAACTTAGAAAACATAAAATGTATCTTGGAATTTCAAAGCAAAGGTTGACATTGACTAGATAGGAGGGTGCCAGCTCCTGGGAGCCACAGTGACCTTTTCTAGGCAAAAGAGTAGGCCAGGGCAGTGTGGGTTTTGAATATTAGTGTGCATAAGCCAATGGATTATGTACACTAATATTCATTGGCTTATGTACACTAATATTTAAAACCCATTGCCCTGGCCTACACTTTTGCCTAGAATGCAACTCCTAAATGCTAATACCCAAACTTCCTTTAGCCACAACATAATCCACAACATAATATATAAGTAAACCCTATTAAAATGTCCATACTCTTTGACCTAGAAATTTTACTTCTCCACCTTGGGATCCTGCTGTGGACCCTACCCCTAGAATTCAATTAATTAGGTCTTGCCCCGAGTAATTCTGGTCCTAACCACTCTTTGGGGAAAGCTGAAATACTTTTTATAAAGTCCAGACATTGTTATAATATAGCAAGTTACCCCTGACCAGTCTTCCCCTCTGGTCACATTTTTGACATCTGTCTGTCTTGCACCTTTCAAATCCTATGAAATAATTTAAGAGTTTTTCAAGATCTTGTCTCAGGTCACTACACCATTGGTTCTTAAACTGCATCAGACTCACCTGGTCAGCTTTTTTAAATGCAGATTTCTGGACTCCAAGGGTTTCCGATTCACTAGGTCCAGGGCTAGGGCCCAGTAATTTGCGTATCTAATGAGTTCCCAGGTGATGCTGATGCTCTGGTTTGGGATCCACACTTTGAGAACTACCACTGGAGTCCTTGATACATCATTGGTCCTACGGACCCATTTACCACTTGTCAAAAACAGTGGATTATTTATTTATACCAGCTACTCAAGCTCAGGAATTTAACTTATGGTATTATGGAATTATTTATAATCACTGTAGGTTACTTTAAAAGGAGAACTGCCCTTTGTTACTGTCTAATAAAAAGTACTGCAGAAATATCTTTAAGCTTAAGAGGATAGGACAAGGGAAGAAAAGGTATTTTAAACAAATTATTCCACAAATAAAAATAAAAAAATAAAAACAGCCCTTAGTAAAACAGATCGTTTCCTCTCAGCCCTAACCTGCCTCTTTGCTGAAAGAAGCTTTTGAGAAGAGACTGCATCCCTACCCAGGAATAGGTAACACTTGTAATACAGCTCTATTCAGGCTATTCTGCCCTGGAAGGAAATAAGGAGCTCTTGAGGCTGGAGAGATTGTTGACCGTGCTTTCTGACTCTCTTTGTATCAGAATGAGAGAATGAAATTATGTTTATGTTCAAAGTCAACCATTAAGATATCTGGTCCCCTCTACTAATCATACCTCCTAAATGCTAAGGCCCAAACTTTCTTTGGCCACAACATAATATATAAGTAAGCCACATTAAAATGTCCATACTCTTTGACCTAGAAATTCTAATTCTAATAATTTATCTCAAGAAAATTATTTAAAAATGGCAAAAAATTAGGTACAGGTGTTTTCACTGCAACTTTATTTATGGTAACAAGAAATGTATGCAACCTAAGCATCTAACTTGGAGAATCGGTTAAACAAATTGTGTTATGTTTCAATGTTAGATTATTGTGGTTCTTGCAAGTAATTTTATAGAAGGATATTCAGTGGTGTGGAAAGTTATTTGTACCATATTAAATGGAGAAAAAAACATGTATCAAGAAAGTATTTTTTGGAATTTTAATAAAAATGTATGTTGAAATATACAGGTATACCTCAGAGATATTAAGGGTTTGGTTTCAGGTCACCACAATAAAGACAATATCACAATAAAGCGAGTCACATGGATTTTTTTTGGCTTCCTAGTACATATAAAAGTTATGTTTGCACGTATTAAGTATGCAATAATGGTATTATGTCAAAAAATAATGTATATACCTTAATTAAAAGATACGTAATTGCTCAAAAATGCCTACACTCATCTGAGCCTTCAGTGAGTTGTCATCTTTTTGCTGGTGCAGGGTCTTGTGTTGGTCTGCTCAGTGTTTGTCTGCTGACTGGTCAGGGTAGCGGTTGCTAAAGGTTGGGGTGGCTGTGGCAATTTCTTAACAAAAGACAACAATGAAGTTTGTTGCGTTTATTGACTTCTCCCTTCATCAAAACGTTCTCCATATAAGTTGATTTGCTTTTTTATCATTTGTGCATTCAGTGGAGTAGCACTTTCAGCCCCCTTCAACAATTTTTCCTTTGCATTCCCAACTTGGCCAGCTAACACAAAAGGCCTAGCTTTGAATCTGTCTTGGCTTTCCACATGCCTTTTCCACTAACCTTAATCATCTCTGGCTTTTGATTTAAAGTGAGAGACTTGCGACTCTTCACTTGAACACTTAAAGGCCATTGTAGGATTATTCATTGCCCTAATTTGGATATCGTTGTGTCTCAGGGAATGGGGAGGAGAAAGGGGAGAATGGCAGTCAGTGGAGCAGTAAGAACACACGTTTATCTTAAAGCCCACCATCTTATATGGCTGCAATGGCTCCCCAAAACTGTTACATAACAATTAGTAACATCAAATATCACTGATCACAGATCACCATAACAGATACATTAATCTGAAAAAGTTGGAAATGTTGCCTAAATCACCAAAATTAGACAGAGAGATACAAAGTGAGCATGTGCTGTTGGGGAAAAATGGCATCAGTAGACTTGCTGTGTGCAGCGTTGCCACAAACCTTCGATTTGTAAAAAGCACAATAAAGTGAAGTATGCCTGCATGTGAAGAATCATCATCTTAATGTTAATGGTGGTTATTTCTGAATGGTGAGATTATGGGTATTTTTTCTTTTCACTTTACTTGAAAGTTTTACAGTGAACTATGTGTTCAGTTTTTTTATTCAGAAAATTGTTTCAAAACACTATAAAGGTTAGTCAAAATAATTTAGTAAGAGTTTTAATCAAAGTATTACATTGGTCAACCAAAAAGTACAGAAGTTCACTGAGAGCTGTTCCTTTACATTTTGAATGAGAGAGGATGGTAAAAGACCGAGGACAGTACTGGGTGCCTCTCTGTAGGAAAGAAGGGTCCAGAAAGAAACTACTGGAGGCAGATACTTTGTTGGCTCTGCTGTGCTTTTAAATTATAAGGACAAATAGAAGCTGTGAGTAATATTTTGATCTTACTGCAGAAAGAGGGAACTGATTCCTATGAATAACATTTTTACATTTACTTTTTAATTCTTTTTTTTTTTTTTTTTTTTTGACAGAGTCTCATTCACTGTCATCCAGGCTGGAGTGGAGTGGCACAATCTCGGCTCACTGCAGCCTCCATCTCCTGGGTTGAAGCGATTCTGCTGCCTCAGCCTCCTTACTAGCTAGGATTACAGGCACCGGCCACCACACCCAGCTAATTTTTGTATTTTTATTAGAGACAGCGTTTCCCCATGTTGGCCAGGCTGGTCTCGAACTCCTGGCCTCAAACAATCTACCTGCCTCAGCCTGTCAAAGTGCTGGGATTACAGGCAAGAGCCACAGTGCCCAGCCTACTTTTTAATTCTTAAGATTGCAATATAGTTACTATCTGGCCATCAGGTTACTAACATTGGTCCAGGATTATCAGTAAACATAAATTCAAAAACCAAAAAATGAAGACTTTTTTTTTTTTTTTTTTGATAGTGGGGTAAGAGCTGCAATAGCTTCTGAGATTTCAGATAGGATACTCAAAGACCTCATCAGCATATGATAACAACCAAACTGACTTTTGAAAATAATTATAAAATTTAGGTATGTGGAGCACAGAAAATCCTATTGAAACCTTTGAAGATTTCTTGTACTAGTAAAACAATTTCTTCACTAAAAGCTAGTAATGCCAGCAATGTTGTGGGTTTTTTTGGTTTTGAAATATCCCTGGGCTATTTATAGTTCTGGGTCTTCTCTTATAGAATTATCAGTGTCACGTATAAATGTTAAATTTTAAATAAATCATTCCTGAAGTTCATAAATAATACTTGAATACATCAAAAAATACACACTTACATTCTAATAACTGTAGGAATCATCTGTTTGATATTCATAAACTTTCTGTTCTTTATTCCTTTTTGAGTAAGAGTTTGTTCATTCCAGTGGTTTTCACAGGAAGGTGGGTGGGGGTGGTAACAATGCTTCCCAAATCATTATAACAATATCCTCTCCCTAACTGAATCACTGGTTTAGAACACAGCAGAAATGGCAGCTTGCAGTGAGATTCAGAGCAGAGCATCTTTCTGCTCTGAAAGACTCTGACCACTACTATAGCCTCTTAATGTATTCTTAAGTATATTGGATATGTTAAATAGAATTATTGTTCCCTTAGCTTATTTTATACAACTGAAATAACTTATTTTACATTTCTGTATTTTATTTAGTGGCTATCATATATGATCAATAATCAGTGTTCAGTGGACTGCTGGGATTTGATAAAGCTAGTATCTTTTGATGCCAATCTCATCTGTATCAGTTTCAGCAATCAAACATTTTCCTGATACGTTTTAACTTTAGTTATCTTACTGAAAATTATCACATTCTATTTGAAAGGTATTATTTCTTAAATGCTTTAGACTGTATAGAATCAGAATTAAGAATGAGAAAAGATTGGAGAATAAAGTGGGAATACAAAAAGGACAATGAACAACCCTTTAATAATTGCTAACATGTGATTAGCTTTTGCTGCCTTTTTTTCTCTTTCTCTTGCCTACTTCTAAAAGTGTCCTTCATTTTCTTCTCTTTTCCATGTTATCCATTCCTTTTTGTTAATGCGCCTTTCACTGATGGGGATATTGACTAACTGGGAAAATAGTAGAAGGTTTGAGGCTTCGGACCTGAGAGGCGTGGAGGGAAAGAAAGTTTTCTGTAGTATTGATATTTCCTTTTTCCAGAAAGGTGATGTGAACCTACTGACCTTTCAAAATAGCAGGGGTGGCAGCTTGCCCCAGCCGAGACCTTCACCAAGATTTGCCTGGATGCTCCCACAGACGAGTGAAATTCTCAAGCATCAGGAACTAACCCTTTTCTTTTATAGAGACAGCTATGCATTTTTGTTAACTCTGGCCCAGTTAAGACCTGTTCAAATGAATCTGAATGATTTTGTGTGCCTTTTCTAGAAAGCCAAAGGTACTTCATAACAATTTGCCATGAAAGTGAATTTAATTTTCCTATAAATCAAATCCATCAAGGAAAATACCTCTCAGTGAGACACAGCTTTTCACCTAGTGTCCAGACAAGGTGACCATGTGTGAAAGTACAAAAATGGAAAGGAAGCAGAGTTGACCTTCAGGAAAGAAAAACTCATTTTAGATTTAGGGGGAAAATATACCATATGCCTGCGTGCACGTGCATGCAAACACACACACACACACACAAAACACAGCTTAGTGACTGAGTGTTTTGAATCAGGTTTTGAACTGGAAAGCTGTAGGGCTTAATTTTTTTTTAATTTGTTTAGTTTGAATAGGACTTACATCAGGTAAAGAACAGTTTTTCTCAGGAGCTTGGAATTCCTAATTAGTATTACCTATATCTTCCTTAAGAACTTACAATGTGTTGCTTTTTGTCTTTCTCTGTTTGCATATGAGATCATTTGGTAAACACTAGATCATTATCCCACATAGGATCTTTTGGTAAACACTAGAAATTTGGAATGATTTTATAACACAAGAAGTACAAAAAAAAAGTGTATAGATTATTGTTCCTGAAACTTTTTTTGCGTATTTAAAATTAAAAGCACAAAGTAGAAAGTAAAATATACCAAAACCATGGTGTTTTTTCAATGCATATAATTGTTCCTTGGCTTGCTTATTTTGATTTACTCTCAGTTTTATTAAGATTACTGATTATCTGGTTTATGTGTTTTGTATAAACATCTGGTTTGGTTTCATTGATTGCCACTTAATAACTTTAGATAAACAGTCAGTTGAGCATTTTGTTTTAATCTAGATTTTTTGAGGAGTTTCTCATTTTTAAGACTCTACATCTTTACACCATGAAGTCAACCCACAGAAGTGTAAGCTAAACAACCACTTGCTGTTTTAAGCTTCTGTGCGTTGGGAAAGTTTGTTATCTGGCATTAATATGACAATACCTGACTGATAAACCTTGATTTGTCAGTATTCAAATATAATTGCCTCTTTTTAGTCATTAATATAGAACCAGATGGACAATGAATAGCAAGACCTTGAATGTGTTCATGATCTTGTTCCTAGGATGTGTTATCAAATTAAATTTTAAAATACAATGGATTTTTTTTTTTTTTTTTTTTTTTTACAACACGCTGTAAATAAAAGACTACATCTCTTTGATATCAGTGTCTTTTTTTTCTATGAGTGAATACCCCAGATCACAAGACTGGGAATCTTGAGTGATACTATATTACCTTTCTCCATTTGATATGTTTATCTCACTGTATGGCATTTGTGTGTCTGGATTTGGGGGGAAATAAATTATTCTAGTACAATTAGTTGTAAAGCATGTTTCGGTAAACCAAACACTATTTTCTTACTGTTTTGCAGGAAAAAACACTGGAACTGCATCAGGGAGGTACAAAGCTTCATTGTTGACTTGGTTGTTAACATGAGGCAGAAACAGCTAAGATAGCCAGTCATTTATCATAGTGGACATTGGCATATGCAAGAAGACTTGTAGCACTTCACTAAAGAGGATGGCTTGGTAGAGAAAAAGGTTTTGGGTCATAGCTTGCTTATCTCTAAAGTGGGTTTTTGATTCTAGGTCCTTCCTAGCTGTAAGCCATGATACACTGTACCATAAGCACTTTTTCAATATGTGGGATGCCTTTGTTCCCTAATCCCACCCTCGTTACCAATGGTTTATCAAAGTCTGGAAGCTGAGCTGTATTATCAGACTTGGCCAGTAGATACCTTTGTCTGTCCTAGTGTATTATTCTACCCTAAAGATACTTTGTTATGTTCAGGTACTTCTGCTCTAACACCATATCTTTATTGCTGAAAAACTTTGCATTCTACAAAAATCACACAATAAGAATAATAGAGATCATATGGAGGAGAGGGCTAGGGACAGATCGTTCAAAACCAATGGAACTTTGTAACCAGAGCAATCCTAATAAAAAGAGCAACATGGTTAAATCTCCACTGGATTTGCATCCAGAATCAGTCCAGTTAAGTAATCCCAATAAAAAGAGTAATATGGTTAATTATTTACTGACTTTGCATCCACAATCATAGTCCAGTTGATTCTTTGCATCCTTGAATTCTAGGATTCATGCTTCTTTCTTCAAAATTTAGGTCCTTGGGGGCACTTATGTCGAGTTGAGGTCAGTTTCATCAAAATTAAATCTCTAACCCTGGTTATAGACCTCTGTCAGTCAGGTGTTTTTAAAACCCAGGAAGAAATGCCTTTGAGGGGTCTTCATCCTCATTCTTGACTTTCTTGAAAATGTCCCTATTTGCTGTAAGGAAGGACTTAGAATTTTCAGGAGTTGTGTTAAAGATCTGTATGTATTACTTAGGCTTGGTTTAAATAATGAGAAAGCTTGACCCTGATTGATTCAAACCATTATTGTGCTGGCAAAAATACATATGAACCAATACAACTTCTATTGTATTCTGACATTATTCTTCAATTTATGAAATATACATGAGCAGATTCAAAGGAACATATATTAATAAAGACTGTAGTCTAATTACACTTCATAAATATCATTTCTTTTTTTATCAGCTGTCTACAAAATATAATATCTATCACAAAATATTTCTTCTTCCAAAACCTGTAGAAAAGGTAATATGTTTTCCTAAAAACAGAAAACATTTTTAACTCTTATTCCACGTAGTGTTTATCTTCTTATACTAACTTACAAAGTTATGAAATTGATCATATCAAGTTTTCATTAGAACGGTGGTTTGTGCCTTCACGTAAAGCATATCTCTGTCTAAGCAGCTGGGAGTAGTAGTAAAAAATAAAATAAAATACAAAACGTATCTCAGCCACCATCAAGAAATTACATTAGAATCTCTGTGTTAAAAAATCAGCATATTTTCAGAACTCTCAAGTTCATTCATACATACTGTTAGAATTGAAAATTGTTGCCTGAAAATAAAAATAATGGTATTCATTAGGATATCATTTTCAGTAAAGTTCCATTTAGACATTCCATTGAAGCCAGTTCTAATCAGATTAACTGCTGGCAGAATTCATTGTTAATTGTTACAAGTAATTTGCAACATATACCATTTGTGTAAACTAGACCACCTATTCTTTCAGAGATACAAGATTTCTATCACTTTTTGGATTTATTTAATACTGTATCCGAAATGCTAAGAATAAAATCTGTTGTGTCTTGTTTATTGTCCAGCATCATTTTATTCCCTCATCCTTCCTCTTTGAAGTCAAGTGATTTTTCTGATGTGGTCACATATTTGTAGAGGATTCCGTTGCATCATGGAGATGGGATTTATGATATTTAATGTCACTAAGAACATAAAAGTAATTGTCAGTAGACAAATAAATTGGAGAATTATATTTTTTAAGTGTCCTGAACATGACTGAATCTCAGGTGTTTCACAGGACCTTTAAAAGACTGCTTATAGCAATATTTTTTGAAAGCAGCCCAAATCCTGATGGGGCCAAGCAACTTGAAGAAAGTAAGGCCAAACCACCTGCCTTAGCAGGCAGGCATGTAACTGGAAATGGAGAACACGAATCCAGTGATTTAGTATCTTACTTGCTATATATGGGCTATCTTAAAATTATACTTGGTTCTTTTTTCTCCTCTGATGCTTCTGACATTCTTTTTTGATTATTTTTAAAAAGTTTTTGTGGGTACATACTAGATTTATGTATTTATGGGATACGTGAGATATTTGGATACACATATACAATGCATAATAATCACATCAGGATAAATGGAATATCCATTACCTCAAGAATTTATCCTTTGTCTTACAAAAATTCTAATTTTACTCCTTTAGTGATTTTTAAATGTACAATACATTATTATAGAGTATTGTCACTTTGTTGTATTATGAAATACTAGATCTTATTTATTTAATTTAACTATAATTTTACCCATTGACCATACTCCCTTCCCCCTACCCCCTACTATCCAGCCTCTGGTAACTATCCTATTTTCTATCTCCATGAGCTCAATGTTTTAATTTTTAGTTCCCACAAATAAGTGAGAAGATGCAAAGTTTGTCATTCTGTTCCTGGCTGATTTCATTTAACATAATAACCTCCAGTTCCATCCATGTTGTTGCAGATGACAAGATCTCACTTTTTAATGGCAGAATAGTACTCTACTGTGTATACCACATTTTCTTTATTCCTTCATTGATGGACACTTAGGTGGCTTCCAAATTTTAACTATCATGAACAGTGCTGCAACAAACAGGAGTGCAGATATCTCTTCAATATACTGATTTCCATTCTTTTGGGTATATACTTAGCAGTGGGATTGCTGGATCACATAGTAGTTCTATTTATAGTTGTTTGTTTGTTTGTTTGTTTGTTTGTTTTTTGAGACCGCCCAGGCTGGAGTGCAATGGTGCCATATTGGTTCACTGCAGCCTCTGCCTCCCGGGTTCAAGCGATTTTCCTGCCTCAGCCTCCTGAGTACCTGGGATTACAGGCGCACACCACCACATCTGGCTAATTTTTGTATTTTTAGTAGAGACAGGGTTTCGCCATGTTGGCCAGGCTGGTCTCAAACTCCTGACCTCAGGTGATCCGCCCACCTCGGCCTTCCGAAGTGCTGGGATAACAGGCTTTAGCCACTGTGCCTGGCCTTATTTTTAGTTTTTTGAGAAACCTTCATACTGTTTTCCATAGTGGCTGTACTAATTTATGTTCCCACCAACAGTGTATGAGGTTTCCCTTTTCTCCACATTTCCACCAGGATTTGTTATTTTCTGTCTTTTAGATAAAAGCCATTTTAACTGGGGTGAGATGATATTCATTGTAGTTTTCATTTGCATTTCTCTGATTATCAGTGATGTTGAGCACCTTTTCATATGCCTGTTTGCCATTTGTATGTCTTTTGAGAAAAGCCTATTCAGGTCTTTTGCCCATTTTAAAATTAGATCATTAGATTTTTTTTTCTTATAGAGTTGTTTGAGTTGATTATATTCTGGTTATTAATCCCTTGTCAGATGGAGAGTTTGCAAACATTTCCTCTCATTCTGTGAGTTGTTTCTTCACTTTGTTGATTGTTTCCTTTGCTGTACAGAAGCTTTTGAACTTTATGTGATTCCATTTGTTCATTTTTGCTTTGGCTACCTGTGCTTACGAGGTATTACTCAAGAAATCTTTGCTTAGTCCAGCGTCCTGGAGAGTTTCCCCAATGTTTTTCTTTCAGTAGTTTCATAGTTTGAGGTCTTAGATTTAAGTCTTTAATCAATTTTAATTTTATTTTTGTATGTAGCAAGAGATAGGGGCCTAGTTTTATTCTTCTGCATATAGATATACGATTTTCCCAGCACCATTTATTGAAGAGACAGCTGGCCTTTTCCAATGTATGTTCTTGACACCTTTGTCAAAAATGAGCTCACTATAGGTGTATGGATTTGTTTCTGGGTTTGAGGATGGTGAATTCCCCTCACCCTTGGGTCGGTCCAAAGTTGCCATCCAGGAGCCAGGGCCTAGAGTCAGAAACTGTAGGAATCTACCTAGTGCTCTATTCTACTGTGGCTGAGCTAGCACCCAAGCCACAAGTCAGTATCTTTCCTACTCTCTACTCCCTTTCCAAAAGTAGAGAAATCTCTCCCCATGGCCACCACCATCCCAGGCCTGTGGCAAGTACCGTCCTGGCTACCACCTGTGTTCACTCAAGGCCCAAGGGCTCTTCAGTCAGCTTGTGGTGAATGCTGCCCAGCCTGAGACTCTCTCTTCAGGGCAGTGGGCTCCCTGCTGCTCCAAGGCAGGTCCAGAAATGTTGTCCAAGAGCCAAGGCCTGGAATCAAGGACCCTAGAGTCTGCTTGGTGCTCTCCCCCACTGTGGCTAAGGTGGTACCTAGGCTATAAGACCAGATCCCCCTTTGCTCTTCTTCCCTCTCCTTTTCTTCAGCAGAAAGAGTCTTCCTATAGCCACCACAGCTGGGAATGTGCAGGGTCACACCTGAAGCTCACACATCTCTGAGTCTCACCCAAGGCCCACAGCAAGTATTGCCTGGGTACTGTGCTAAGTATTCAGGGCCCAAGGGCTCTTTAGTCACCTGAATTCTGCCAGGACTAGGTCCTTCCTTCCAGGGCAGTAGATTCCATTCTGGCCCAGGGTGTGTCTAGAAATGTGGTCCAGGAGCTGGGGCCTAGAATGGGGACCTCAGGACTCTGCCCAGTTCCCTGTAGTACTGTGGATGAGCTTGTATCTAAGTTGCAAGGCAAAGTCCTCTTTGCTGTCCCCTCTCCTCTCAAGTGGAGGGAGAGGGTCTCCAGAGCTGCGAGCTGTGCTACCTGGGGTCAGGGGAGGGGTGGCACAAGCACTTCCTTAGATACCATAGCTGGTGTCTCACTGGGTCACATGCACCCTGCATCCACTGGCTCTGAGCCCAGCACAGCACAGAGACTTGCCCGGTAATTGCAGTCCTTGTGGCCTAGTGCCTTTCAAATTTATTTGGGACCCAAGCACACTTTAGCCCGAACTCAGGTTCCAGTTGCTGGAACTCAGGTTGTGACCGCTGGTATGAGTGATTCCCCTCTGACTAGGGGTGGTCTGAATGCTCCCTCCATGCGCACCTGCTGAGTTCTGCCTGGTGTTGCTTTCTGCTTTGACAGGGCAACACTAAGTTCCAATGCGAAGTCCCGCAGTCACTGCACTCTGCCTCCACCAAGCATACAGATTATCTCTCCAGGCCACATGGCTGCTGCTGGGGGATGGGGGAAGGGTGACATGAGCAATTCAAGACTGTCTTTCCTACCTTCTTCAGTGCCTCTTTCAGGGATATGAAGTGAAAACCAGGTACTGTGACTGCTCACCTGATTTTAGGTTCTTATGAAGGTGCATTTTTGTGTGTGTGGATAGTTTGTCAATTTGGTGTTCCTGCCAGGAGGATTACCAGTCAAGGCTTCTATTTGACCATCTTGCTCCCTGACATTCTAAGGTTGTGTTAGGTGTGTCTGTGAACATGACCAGCCTCTCTGATGGAAAAGATGTGGGTTCTTCTGCACTCCAGCCTGGGCAACAGAGCAAGACCCGTCTCAAAAAAAAAAAAAAAAAGATGTGGGTTCTTTGAGGGTAGGGTAGCTCTATTTTTGTTCTTCAATTGCTTGCTCCTCAGTACCTAGCACAGCCTTTTGCCTGAAAGTGAACTAGAAGGGAGAATTACTTTCTAGGGAAATATGTTCATAAAATTGTGATAAAATGAGTGTCAGCTAAGCCTTGCCTAATTTAAGAAAGGTTCTGTCTCGTATGCTAGAACTAAAAGACAATCTATTAGTTTTCATTTTCAAATCATTGAGTCTTGCTCTATAGCAATTATATATATTAATATATAGTATGAGAAACATATATGTATATATCACATTAGAAAAGTTTGAGAAATTCACATGTTCAAAAATAAGAATTTAAATCACTGGTTATATGGTACTTTCAGAAGTTTATTTTTTATTAATTTGCATTTTGCCTTTGTTTTTTGAGATAGGGTTTTGCTCTGTCACCCAGGCTGGAGTGAGGTGACACGATCACAGATCACTGAAGCCTCAACCTCCTAGGCCCAAGCAATCCTCTCACCTCAGCCTCCCAAGTAGCTGGGACCACAGGTGTGTGCCACCATGCCCAGATAATTTTTATTTTTTGGTAAAGACTGAGTCTTGCTATGTTGCCCAAGCTGGTCTTGAGCAGCTCAAGCGATCCTCCTGCATCAGCCTTTCAACATGCTGTGATTAGAGGCATGAGCCACAGCGCCCTGCTTTTATTAACTTTTATAGACCTAAAAAAAATCATTCTTTACCTGTTCCGTAAAAACAAAACTAACAAAACTATTATATTAAAATATTGGTCATGTTAATGAATTAAGACATCAAACAGTAAAATAAAAATGTATCATAGCTACTTAATTTTGTAAATAGAGATAATCTTAGCCCCATAACTCAGAAATGTATGATTCTATTAAAAACATTAATTATAATAGGGGGCATCAGATAGGTGATTTACAATTTTCTAGTTGCCAACTTATTTCATTAAAGTATTAACTAGACTACTGTTTCCAAAGTAATGCTCTGTCAAATCAAATGAATTAAATTAGGTTAAATCCAACCTCTGTTAATGTACTATGAAATTTCCACTGGGCATCACTTATTTAGAAAGTATAACACAGGCCGATAACCAGTCAAATCTAGCTGTGTCAGATTTCTTTTCTATCTTTTCCTCTATAGAATTGAATAAATAAAAGCACTCACCAGTCACTTTGTTTCCCTGGTCTTGCCAAAAAGCCTTTTGTTTGTCAGTGGCTTTTGTTACATTGGCCCTCCTGTTCGGATCACTAACTTGTTTGCAGTAGGTTCTTCTGGTTAATTCGATTTACCAGAACCAAGGTTAGGATTTTAATGTCTTTTTTGCTTGTTTTCCCCTTTACTGTTGAAAAATCATTCTACATCTATATTCCCAAATCCCTAATGTCTGCTCCTTCTACTGCTAGAAAGGAAATAACGTGGAGAATTTAGTTCCTTTAGTATTCGCCTCTTAGAACACAATATACACCCAGCCTTGAATTCTACTTAGAGCCCCAGCATCCCTAGTCCTGGCCCTATCAAAGTAAGAACTCTTAATTTGAATTAGTCGTCTTAATTTGAATGCTCTGAAGTGTCTTCAGTAGTGCAGAGTGAAAGCAGTAGTGAAAATGAAATGTCTTTGATGTGAAAGAGTATGTAAAGTAAGCATATAACGTATAGTATAGCCCTTCATCCTTCATTTCATTTCCTTTTAGATTCTAAATCTCATTGGCATTAAACAGTAGAGTTATAGAAAGTATTTCTACAGAACTGAATATACTTAACCATATGTTTTTAACCATATTTTTTAACGCTAGAAATCTCATCTGATTTAAATCTACAAATACATCAATAATTTATATTAATAAAGAGGGATTTGTTTTTATCCATTTATTTTCTTTTCCTAGTATTTATTTCTATCATGAATTTATAATATTTCAAAAAGCTGTTTCCACATCATTGTTACTGTTGCATTATTAATGTAGACATCACTGATTCCTCTTTATGAAATTGATTAAGGTAAGAAGGTATCATGTATAAACCAGAAACATACATAATCTATAGCCAAGAAATTTAACCAGTGCACCATTAGTTTCCCACTTTTTAACCAAAGTTGCTTGAGAAAGGAAATTTGACCACATTTTCATCATTAGGTAGTTTGAAACTAAGAAATGCCACATGGAAATGGGGCAGCAGTTAAAATCTTGGAATCTGCAGTGCTTTGCTGACATAAGAGGGAAAGGAGCTTCATCAGTATTGTCTTGTTAAACCTGCAGTTCACCCATAATATGGATGGGAAATCAAGCCATTTCTATAAGAGGTCCACCTGAAGTCTACCAAATGGTTTGTTGCTGAGTCCATTGTTTAGTAGCTCCTGAACTCATTGAGAGTTTTCTTTTTTTTTTTTTTTTTGAGACGGAGTCTTGCTCTGTCGCCGGGGCTGGAGTGCAGTGGCCAGATCTCAGCTCACTGCAAGCTCCGCCTCCCGGGTTCACGCCATTCTCCTGCCTCAGCCTCCCGTGTAGCTGGGACTGCAGGCGCCCGCCACCACGCCCAGCTAGTTTTTTGTATTTTTTAGTAGAGACGGAGTTTCACCGTGTTAGCCAGGATGGTCTCGATCTCCTGACCTCGTGATCCGCCCATCTCGGCCTCCCAAAGTGCTGGGATTACAGGCTTGAGCCACCGCGCCCGGCCTCATTGAGAGTTTTCTAGACAAGAAGAATGGATTTGGAAATAACCAGCCCATCGTGGGGCAATCTGATGGATGGATGGATAGTATCTTAGGAATGTATAAGAAAGAAATGTCTGGGTATTTCTAGAAAGGTTGGACATGTTAATAGCTTTAATATTACAGTAGGATAGTTGCCAAATGTTCTTACTCAACCCTTACTTGTCTCATCTTTGCTATTGCTTATGCTTGCTTATAAATTGAACAAATGGGCTTCCCTAGAAACTATCAGATGATAAAAGATGCTACAAAGTTTAACACCTAAAACAGAGTTTTCTTTATAGAATGAGAGTGTAAAAATAAAAATTTGAGCGGAGGGGGAAGCAAAAGAGTTGTTTTTCCTGAGTCTCTGTGGAAAAATTTGTTGCCTTTTCTCAAATAAATTTTTGTTGTAGACAGAATGCAATTATCTAGCCCTATTAGAGACTTTCCAGAATACATAACCCCATAATTTTAGAACCCACTCCTATTAATTATAGTAAATTATAGAAAATTAATTATAGCAATTATTATTAGTAAATTGCTGTGTTTATATAAAGGTAACATGTTACTTCCAGAAACAGTAGTGTTAACGTTAATGGTGGAGATTTCAGGCACTGTGATAACCAGATATTAAGAATTACGTTTACCAAGGGTATTTATCTGTAGTTTCCATATTATGCCGTGTATAACTATTGCCTGTTCTGTCTTCAGGCTGTCTCTTTCTGCTCTGACTGCAAAATGAGAATAACTAGAATGATGGTTATTTTAGTAAGTTATTTTGTTGTTTGAAATCCCACCTGAATGACACTATTCATTTACACATTATAAATAAAAATGGTAGGTCAAATGATAGAAAAATATAGTATAAGTAACAGGATGCATGATTTTTCCATTTTTATGGGTCCCCAGAACCCTTTAAGAATCTGTTAATTTTTATTTTATTTTATTTTACTTATTTTATTTTACTTATTTTATTTTATTTTTGAGACAGTCTCACTGTGTCTCCCAGGCTGGAGTGCAGTTGCGCGATCTCCGCTCACTGAAAGCTCTACCTCCCAGGTTCACACCATTCTCCTGCCTCAGCCTCCCAAGTAGCTGGGACTACAGGCACCCGCAACCATACCTAGCTAATTTTTTGTATATTTAGTAGAGACATGTTAGCCAGGATGGTCTTGATCTCCTGACCTCATGATCTGCCCACCTCAGCCTTCCAAAGTGCTGGGATTACAGGCCTTAGACACTGCGCCCGGTGAAGAATCCATTAATATTAAATCAGGAGACTTTCTTCCCAGAAAAAATTCACTACACACAGTATTGATATAGTTTCCCACTGAACTCCCGAAACCCCAGTCTCTGAATCAAGTACCCACTGACCTCAGGTTAAGAACATCTGCATAAATTCCATCTGTCTTGTCTAATAGACTAGTCAATAGCCACATGTGGCTATTTAAATTTAAATTTAAATTCAATTCCCGAGTCTCACTATTCATGTTTTAAATGCTGAACCGCCACATGTGCTTAATAGCTACCATTGTTGGACAGAGTAGATATAGAGCATTTTCTTCATCACAGAAAGTTATGTTGAGCAGCATCAGGATAGATGATTTTAAAATAGCCTGTTTGTCTTATCATTATATTTATTTATGTGTATGTGTTTATATAGAACTACATAGTTTGAAAACCCAGTATAGATATTGTAAAAAAAAAAAAAAGAAAAAATCAGTCTCTTTTAGGCACCAAATACAAATCTATTGCTAAAACATATGTTTGACTAAAAGTAACGCAGCAGGCTAACTTAGCTAGGCCTTCAGGACTGTTGTAGGATCATTTGTTTTTTATCTTTTGTCTCAGTTGCATTCTCCATAGTGGTAGTTCCAAATCTTTCCCCCTTTTTTTAACCCTTGTCTTGGGTTAAATATGGATGGAGCTTATCTCATATGCTTAGAAAACTGAGGCTATCCATATAAAATCCCCTCACTTTCCTTTATGTCTATTATCAAAAATTTCCTTGTGTTTTCTCCCTTTTCTCTTAATTTAATGTTCTGCAGAAATGGCAAAGTGATGAACAGAATGCAAAAGCCTTAGAATTTCAACAGTATAGTCAGGACCTAGGAGTAGATAGCTGGGAAGTAGGCTTATTCTGTTTTATTGAAAGTGATGGCAAAAACCACAATTACTTTTGCACAACCTAACCTGGGCTTCACTCTTGTGTGATTTAATTCTTTATATCTGTGTTGGGGCCCTAGAATGTGTATTTTGAATTAATCCATAGGAATTGCTAATAGATATCAGTGCATATGATGCCCATCTCTCTTCATCCTCAAACATAAAACCATTCTCATTATTACCAGGATTAGTAATAGGAACTAACCTATAATTGAGCATGTGTCAGACACTCATGTGCTTTACATTGATTTCCTTGTTTAACACTTAGAACAATCTCTGTTGGGTGGAACACTCTGTCAGGTGGATTTGATTAATTCATTTTATGTTGTGGAAACAGGCTAAGAGAGGTTAAATAGCTTGGTCAGGGTTGGTTAATGGAAAGTAATGGGACCATGATTCCTCCAGCCTTGACTAAAGTCATCTGACTTTTCTCTCCTCCTCTCCATTTTTTAAAATTATGGTTAAAAAAATACATAACATGAAATCTATCCTCTTCACAAATTTTTGAATGTACACTAGTATTGAGTATATATACATTATTGTACAACAGATCTCTAGAACTTTTTCATCTTCCATTACTGAAATTCCATACTCATGAAACAGTAATTCCCCTTTTCCCCACTCTCCCCAGCCCTGGCAACCACCATTCTACTTTCTGCGTCAGTAAGTTTGACCACATACCTCATATAAGTAGAATCGTGTAGGTCGTTTTCCTTCTGTGACTGGCTTATTTCTCTTATAATATCTTCAAGGTTCATTCCTTTTTAAGGGTGAATACTATTTATTGTATTTAAATACTATATTATCTTTGTCCATACATCTATTATTTCTACCTCTTGGCTATTCTGAGTAATGCTTCAATGAACATAAAAGTACAATTATTTCTTTGAGATCTTGTTTTCAGTTCTTTTGGATAAATAACCAGAAGTGTGACGGCTGGCTCATATTATAGTTCTATTTTTAATTTTTTGAAGAACCTCCAAATTGGTTTTGATAGCATAAGGTGCATCACTTTACATTCCCACCAACAGTACACAAGGTTGTCAGTGTCTCTACATCCTTGCCAACACATGTGACTTTCTGGATTTTTTTTAATAATGGCCATCTTGGGAGGTACAAGATGATATCTCGTTGTGGTTTTGATTTCCATTTCCCTGGTGATTAGCACCTTTTCATATACCTATTGGATGTTCGTATGTCTTCTTTGAAGAAATGTCTATTCCAGTCCTTTGCTTATTTTTTAATCTGGTTTATTTGGGCTTTTTGCTATTGAGTTGTAGGTTTTAATATACAGTTGACCCTTGAACAATTCGGGGATTAGGGTCACCAGCTCCCTGCCCAGTTGAAAATCTTTTTTTTTTTTTTTTTTTGAGACGGAGTCTCGCTCTGTCGCCCAGGCTGGAGTGCAGTGGCCGGATCTCAGCTCACTGCAAGCTCCGCCTCCCGGGTTTACGCCATTCTCCTGCCTCAGCCTCCCGAGTAGCTGGGACTACAGGCGCCCGCCACCACGCCCGGCTAGTTTTTTTTGTATTTTTTAGTAGAGACGGGGTTTCACCGTGCTAGCCAGGATGGTCTCGATCTCCTGACCTTGTGATCCGCCCGTCTCGGCCTCCCAGAGTGCTAGGATTACAGGCTTGAGCCACCGCGCCCGGCCGAAAATCTTATATATAACTTTTTACTCCCTCAAAATGTAACTACTTGGAGCCTACTGTTGACTGGAATGTACCAGTCAATTCACATGTATTTTGTATGTATTTCTATATACCGTATAGAATATATACCGTATTTCTAACAATAAAATAAGCTAGAGAAAAGAAATTTTTTTTAAAACATAAGGAAGAGAAAATATATTTACTATACATGAAGTGGAAGTGCATCGTCATAAAGGTCTTCATCCTCATTGTCTTCCGATTGAGTGGGCTGAGGAGGAGAATGGATTGGTTGTGCTGTTTCAGAGGTGGCTGAGGCTGAAGATATGGACAAGGTGGAAGGGGAGGCAGGAGAGATGGGCACACTAGATATAAACTTCTATTGAAATAAATTCCTAAGTGGATGTGCATAGTTCAAATTCATGTTTTTCGAGGGTCAGCTGCATGCTGGATATTAATCCGTTTTCATTGACTCAGAGCAGCCTGTGGGAGGCTTAGCTTCAGTGCAAATGAGATTTCAGGGCACCACACCTGAGGTCCTCTTGTCAATTATGCTCATGGCAGCAGGAGCTTTGAATGGCATATTTCCATGGTCATTACACCTACTGAATCAGGATCTGCATTTTAACAAAACCTCCAAGTGATTTATGTGCTCACTGAAGAACTTTGAGAAGCGCTTCCCTAGAATAATAATTTGACACTTTGAGGGTCTTCCCCAGAATCAATAAAAATGTTAATAATCAGCGTAGAATCTCCTCAAAAATTCACCTTCCTTGGAATGGTGTTTTTTTACAGTTCATTTGAACAGAGTTGCTGTTCAAAGTGAGAACTAGAGCAGATAATTTGTTGTTAATGTGTAACACATGTGCAAAGTGGATCTGGGACCAAACCAGAATTTCCAAGATGTTTGCCTCTTTGCTAAAAGGAGATAGGATAGATGTGATTTACTTCCTTTTGTATTTTAGGATTCAAGGTCCCTGTGGCAGAGGATTATATATTTCTGTATCTATTGTCTTTTGTTGTTGTTGTTGGTTTTTTTTGTTTGTTTTTTTTTGTTTTGTTTTTTTTTTTTGATAACAAGTCTCACTCTGTCACCCAGACTGGAGTGCAGTGACACAGTCTCGGCTCACTGCAACTTCTGCCCCTTGGGTTCAAGCAATTCTCCTGCCTCAGCTTCCCAAGTAGCTGGGACTGCAGGCGCCCACCACCATGCCCGGCTAATTTTTTTGTGTTTGTAGTGGAGATGGGGTTTCACCATGTTGGCTGGGCTGGTCTTGAACTCCTGACCTCAAGTAATCCGCCCACCTCAGCCTTCCAAAGTGGTGGGATTACAGGCATGAGCCACTGCACCCAGCCTCTATTGTCTTTAACATGGAGTAAGATATAAATGTGACACTTGCAGTGACAGCTGGAAGTAATCTGTCAGACAAATCTTACTGAATTATGTTTGCTGGTCCATTGCTCAGTAATTTAGAGATTCTCTGTTGGACAGAATGACTATCAAATAAGCCTTGAAACAAGGCCATGTCACCTAATTTGTGGACTTTTCCTTAGGTTTAAAATACCCACACTGTTACATGATCAAGATATTCACACAATCCTCGTGTGATCATCCTCTGAACCACTGATTTCCAGGCAGTGGTCTAGGGACTACTTGGTAAAAATTACATTTTCTAAGTCTACAGTAAGGTCTTGAAGTCAGTATTTTTAAAAAAGCTCTCCAGGTGATAAAACTCAAATTTGGAAACCACTGCTCTTAGCTAAAATATATTCAGGATTCAGGTCTATCTCACATAAACATCCTCTGGTAGAGTGGTATTACTTACTCTGAATTCCAAATGCCACTTGTTGCTTGCTTACTAGGGAGTATACTTACATGAAGAGTGAAAAAAGAATTCAAAATTTTCAAATTAAATGTAACATACTTTTATTACTCTCAGCAGTATTTATTATCTTAGAATTCAATGTAATTTTTACATCATTGCTTATTATTTACTAGTGGGCCTGTTACACCAAGGCCCATAGCACTAAACATCTGGCTATAAATATAGTTGAACTACCCTCAATCTCAGGCAGACAAAGTTCCCCTAAAGACAGCCACAGGTGTTCCCTGAAACAGGACTTTCCTAGAAACTGAGTACCTTTGGTCCATTATTTATTCTTTCGTGTCTTCATTCAGCAAATATTTATCAAATACCAGCCATTCGATAGCTATTTCAGCTATTCCAGGCCACTGGATTCTTTTTTTATTTATTTTTATTTTATTATTTTTTTTCTTTCTTTCAAGACGGAGTCTTGCTCTGTCACCCAGGCTGGAGTGCAATGGCATGATGTCGGCTCACTGCAACCTCCACCTCCTGGGTTCAAGCAGTTCTCCTGCGTCAGCCTCCTGAGTAGCTGGGATTACAGGCTTGCACCACCATGTCCTGCTAATTTTTGTGTTTTTAGTAGAGACGGGATTTCACCGTGTTGGCCAGGGTGGTCTCAAACTCCTGACCTCGTGATCTGCCCACCTTGGCCTCCTAAAGTGCTAGGCTTATAGGCATGAGCCACCACACCCAGCCAGGCCACTGTATTCTATACCAGCTGTATGAGAATAAGTAAGACTTAGTCCTTGACCTTAAGGAGTTCACAGACTAGCATAGTAATAGAGGTATACATGTAAATAATTAATTACAACAAAGATATTTGTTCTTGTTGGGCATGGAGAGATGGGGTGGGCCAAGCCCACAGGAGAACCTGGAGAGGGGCCTGGCAGACAGAACAGTACAAATGCATCACATAAGACACCAGTCTGTGCTGCCCTTATCTATCAGACATAAGAGGAATATCTAACTTCTGAACAGATCAAGTGACTACATTTAAAATATAATTCATTATCCTTCCCTGCCATAAGACAAACAAAACCTGCTTCTGTACATGTATTCCTTGACTGGTGACTGGCACTTCATTTTGTGCTGTCTCCCCAGACAGGAACATGGGAGGCTTCTCCTTCACTCCCTGTAGCCAATCGGTAGTCAAGAACTGTACATTTAACCTCTATCCCTCTTCTCTCCTCTATCCACTGCTATTGTTGCTGCCTCAGACAAGCCCTCAGGCTTGGACACTGCAGTAGTTTCCCAACTGGTCTCCCTAGATTGAGATCTGCCTCTTTCCAGTCCATTCTCGTATCAGTTTAGAACATAAGTGGCTTTACTTCCTGTAGGAAATGATCTAAACTCTTATGTATTGGTTAGGAGTGCTGACACGTAAGCAAGACTGCTTGGATTCAAACCCTGGCTTCATCACTTGATAGCTGCAGGCAGGTCATTTCACCTCTCACACCCTCAGTTCCTTCATCTGTAAAACAGGGATGGAAGTGGAATCTCCTTCATAGGGTTATTGTGAGGGTTGAGTTAATAGTGTACATGTGAAGTTGTTAACAATGCCTGGCACAAAATAAATACACAATGATTATGTTAATCATAGTGGGGCAGCGGGTTAATTCAGTATACATGTCAGGTAAATAAAGTCAACTAGAACTTACTTTGCCGTCTAAGGGCTAACAACCTGAAGCGGGGCAAAGAAGACGAAGAGATAAACAAATTGCTCCGTATGATCAATGCTGTTATAATTTTGAGCAGGGTACCAAAAAATCATTTGGGAATCAGAAAACTATAAAATCTTTTTATCAAAAAATGTTCTATTAAAACTTATTTTCTGGCTGGGTGCAGTGGCTCACACCTATAATCCCAGCACTTTGAGAGACCGAGGTGGGAGGCTCACTTAAGTTCAGGAGTTTGAGACCAGCCAGGCCAGCGAAACCTGGTCTCTACTGAAAATACAAAAATTAGCCAGGCGTAGTAACCCGTAATCCTAGCTACTCGGGAGGCTGACTCAGGAGAATCGCTTGAACCCGGGAGGCGGAGGTTGCAGTGAGCTGAGATTGTGCCCCTGCACTCCAGCATGGGCAACAGAGTGAGACTCTGTTACATAGTAACTCAAGCCGGGAAATACAACTTAATACCTCCCAAACCACAAGTTTCTCATGCATGAAATTTGCATATTCATGATTTTGTTTCTAGACCTTTGCAGTAACCACAGGCAGTTTGGTTCTGGTATGTGTGAATATTTAGGTCCATTCTCTTAGGAATAATTTGAAAAAAGAGAAATTGAGCATTAGACATACAAAAGGGAAAAACAGATGAACCACAGAGGAATAATAGAGAGATTGCAATAAAGCCTTGGGGAAAAATAAGGAAAATTATGGAGATGAACTGTACTCTAGCGATTTTTGGACAATGTGGGCCATTGAGATTTGTATAAGAATTACTATGGGGTATCAGGGAGACTGAAGGACATTGGTAGAATACATATAAATACAAAGTAGCTTATAAATGTATAGATATAAATTCACAGCACCAAACATACATACTAAAGAAGAAACAGAGTTGGAGAAATGCCATTTGGTACAGGGAGCAGAATAGCATAGTGTTTGAGTTTAGGCTCAACTCGTAATGTTTAGGCTACTGACTAACATTTTGACTTTGAAAACTTAGTTAAGTTTTCTAAATATTAATTCTCTCATCTGGAAGATTGGATAATAAGATAATTAGAATTAATTAGGAAAATGTCCTAACACACTTTGCAGGTTGTTTGCAAATAGCAAGTAGCTGATAAATGTTAGTTATGCTGTTGATGATGATTATAAATACCATAGGCTTGTTTTCAGCAGTCAAACCAATAAATTTCTATATATCTCAATTAAATTTGTGGAAAGGATGTAATATAGTATTTGTTATTTCCTACATGGTAGGTAATATTTACTAATATTACCTTTATTTAGAATATGCTGCCTTTTGTAGCTATATACTAGTGGATGTAAAATATTATCATAGAGTTTCATAAGTATATTACTTATCTCTCTTCCCCCATTCTGTTTTTCACATTTGAGTTTAAATTCCTACGAAAGTTAACCTACTACTAAAAAATATAACCTACAACTGAAGAACTGTAGAAATTCCAGAACTCCTTGATTTCATTACCTAATTTAATAAATACAGTAATTGATAACACCAGTTTTGTTAATAGTGCTTCTAAAGGGCTTATGTATTTTAAATAGTCTCCCTGCTGTCATGTATATCCTATGTGTTCTCACCTTATCTGATATTAATTTTGTGAACAAGGATAAACAGTTTGATTTAGCATACTTTAATGTGACTAGAGTATGTTTGAGTGATGTATTAGAAGCCCTCTTCTATGGGACATCTTCCTTCTCCAGCTCAGTTAAGTGACTCCCCCAACCCCTGCTCCTGTAAACCCTGTACATTCTCCATCTCTTTATATTTTTTACTTGTACCTTCAAACAGACTATGAGCAGTTTAACCTTGGTGGCAATGACCATATCATACAACATTGAGCATCCCAGTAGATAGTCAGTTGATTTTTGTTAAGTTAATGAATGAATGCTGCCCTCTTACATTGCTTATATAATCCTTTTTTTTTTTTTTTTTTTTGAGACAGAGTCTTGCTGTGTCACCAGGCTGGAGTGCAGTGATGCAATCTCTGCTCACTGAAACCTCCACCTCCTGGATTCAAGCGATTCTCCTGCCTCAGCCTCCTGAGTAGCTAGGACTACAGGTGTGCACCACCACACCCAGCTTATTTTTGTATTTTTTTAGTAGAAACGGGGTTTCACCATGCTGGCCAGGATGGTCTCAATCTCTTGACCTTGTGATCCACCCGCCTCTGCCTCCCAAAGTGCTGGGATTATAGGCGTGAGCCACCACACTTGCATAATTCTTAAACCATGGTCACCAGTATACCAGTGACTGATTCAATTAATTCATTAATTAAGAATGCCTTTAAAAAGAAGATAAAATAAGAAAAATAGGAAACTTTTTTTTTTTAACGGAGTCTTGCCCTGTCACCCAGGTTGGAGTGCAATGGCGCCATCTAGGCTCACTGCAGCCTTTACCTCCCAGGTTCAAGCAACTCTTCTGCCTCAGCCTCCACAGTAACTGGGATTACAGGCACACGCCACCAAACTCGGCTAATTTTTTGTATTTTTAGTAGAGACAGGGTTTCACCATGTTGGCCAGGCTGGTCTTGAACTCCTGACGTCGTGATCCTCCCACCTCGGCCTCCCAAAGTGCTGGGATTACAGGTGTGAGCTCCCACACTTACATAATTCTTAAGCCATGGTCACCAGTGTACCAGTGACTGATTCAATTAATTCATAAATTAAGAATGCCTTTAAAAAGATGATAAAGAAAAGAGGAGGAAACTTTAATGGGAGAACTAATATTAACCTAATTCTAAAAATTTGTCTGTGGCATAGTTTTTGGGTCTTTCTTTCTGAAGAAAGTTCTTTTCTTTCAGAAGGTTGCCTGCCCTTCTGCAAATGCCAGAGGCCTTACCCTAGTTTGTTTGCCCCAGTTTCCTGATTACTAACTACTAAATAGCCTGTATAAGGTGACAGGTCTAGACGTCCACTCTGGCAGACTAAAGGGGGCTACTGTCACAACTGGCTGTGGTTTTAGGCCCTGAAATGAGAGACATAGACTTTACACACTTCAGCTCTTAAAGATACTGTAGATGATGTCAGGAAGAGGCATAATATAGACAGGAAAAATATTTACCACATCACATATGTCTAGTGATTGAGCAGTCATCTATGTTCACAGAAGCCTGAATACATACTTGTATAATAGGCAAATGATAAACATAAATCAACATAGAAAATTGCCATGAGGGCCACCCAGCACATACTGTGTCTACCCAGTGTGAGAGCTTTGTTCTTCTTTGTGACAAATAATCAAGAAACAGGAAAGAGTTTGCAGGTACGACGGGAAGCAGCTTAAAAGATAGGCCTGGCATCATCTGTAGCCTTAATGTATACCATTTACTTCCCTTGGTGTGATGATTCTCAGCCGTAGGTCACAATTGAGCCTTAGAACCTTAACCCAGAGTGTTGCAGCCTTCCCCCTTGCAAGTACCCCAGGAATTGCTGCCATTGGCCAGCGTCCAAGAAGGCGGCTTGAACAGCTGCCCTGACAAATGGGTTTCCCCTATTCAAGCAAGCAAATGAGGAGTTTGAGCTGCTTTGCAATACTCCCTGCCTCTGGGCTGCAAACGCTGTTTAAAATAATAATAAAGTATCCTACTCTCTAGCACTATGTATTTTTCCTTTTGGAGACATGTAAATATCTTTAGGATGTTTTTAATGCAGGAGGTGGGAAATCATCCATATGAAGAGTTGGTTTCAGCTTTTCTTTCTTTTTTTTTTTCTTTTGGTCTCTTCCAGACAGTAAGGATTGTATCCTGGAGCCGCTTTCCCTGCCAGAAAGTCCAGGTGGCACCACCACTTTAGAAGGTTCTCCATCTGTGCCTTGTATTTTCTGTGAAGAACATTTTCCTGTGGCTGAACAAGACAAACTTCTGAAGCACATGATTATTGAGCATAAGATTGTCATAGCTGATATCAAGTTGGTTGCTGATTTCCAAAGGTAAGTTTTGTTTTTGTCCTTAAAAGAATTAAATTTGACCAGGTGTGGTGGCTCATGTCTGTAATCCTAGTACTTTGGGAGGCCAAGGTGGAAGGATCACCTGAGGCCAGGAGTTCAAGATGCCAGCTCTAAAAAAAATTTTTTTAAATTAGCTAGGCTCAATGGCATGCACCTGTAGTTCCAGCTACTTGGGAGGTTGAGGCAGGAGGGCTGCTTGCACCCGGGAGTTCGAGGCTGCAGGGAGTTATGGTTATACCATTGCGCTCCAGCCTGGGTGACAGAATGAGACCCTGTCTCTTAAGAAAGAGAATTAAATGTATTGTTTATTAAAGGAGTGGCATAATCTGTATATAAAATAATTCCTATACAAATATGAAAATTCATATTCATTTTCAGGTTTCTCCTTACACTTAAAAAAGAACGTTACAACTCTTTTGTACTTCTGAGACTTTTTTGTTTTTGTTTTTGTTTTTGTTTTTTGAGACAGAGTTTCACTGTTGTCAGCCAGACCAGAGTGCAGTGGCACGATCTCAGCTCATTGCAACCTCTGCCTCCCATGTTCAAATGATTCTCTTGCCTCAGCCTCCCAAGTAGCTGAGATTACAGGCACCTGCCACCATGCCCAGCTAATTTTTGTATTTTTAGTAGAGATAGAGTTTCACCATGTTGGCCAGGCCTGTCTCGAACTCTTGAGCTCAGGTGATCTGCCTGCCTCAGCCTCCCACAGTGCTGGGATTACAGTCATGAGCCACTGCGCCCAGCCAACTTCTTAGACTTTAAAAAAAATCTTTGCATTATTTTTCTTGCGTCTGTAAGTTTGAGAATATCACATACTAATGTTTTTTTTCTTGTTTTTTTTTTTGAGACGGAGTCTCGCTGTGTCGCCCAGGCTGGAGTGCAGTGGCCGGATCTTGGCTCACTGCAAGCTCTGCCTCCCGGGTTTACACCATTCTCCTGCCTCAGCCTCCCGAGTAGCTGGGACTACAGGCGTCCGCCACCTCGCCCGGCTGGGTTTTTTTTTTGTATTTTTTTTAGTAGAGACGGGGTTTCACCGTGTTAGCCAGGATGGTCTCGATCTCCTGACCTCGTGATCCACCCATCTTGGCCTCCCAAAGTGCTGGGATTACAGGCTTGAGCCACTGCGCCCGGCCACTAATTTATTTTCTCTAAAGAGATGAACTTTCCAAAGAGTAGGTAATACCCGCTTTGCAGCATTCCATGACATTGTAGATCTTATTGATGTCTCCCAGATTATGTCTCATGTTTTAGGCCATAGACATTCTCTGAGTGGGTCCTTCCAGTAATTCCAGAATAGACTTGGCAACAGGACACTGAAAAGGCAGTGTTTGGGAATGGGATCCTTGGGTCCTTTCAAGCCGAAAGGATATTGCCCAAACAAATCTCAGTTTAAGTGTTGTGATGAGGTTGATTCCTTTTATCCCAATTTATAATATCTGGAAGTAGTTGTCGAAGAGAAATACCTTCCCTATACAGTTACTGAAAGCATTAAATTTGGTGTATCTGGTAACATCCCATTTTGAGGTATTCTGTCCTGATTTCCCCATAAAACATTGTAGTAGCCCAGACATTCAATACCCCTGCATCTAAACTCTGTTTCTACCAGGCCATATAAAACACTCCTAGCAAACAACTTCTTTCTCACGATAGGTCTTGCAGAACAGCAAGCTGTATTATTAAGAGCTGACTATGAAAGTAGGCAACCTGGGGTTGAGTGCAGGCTTTCACACTTCCTAATCTTGTGATTTCCTGCAAGCTGCCTAACTACTCTAAGCATTGGTTTTTTCATCTATAAAATGAGGGTAACACCAGCCCTCACGGTTATTGAATATTACATAAAACAAAGTATGGAATGTGAGGGCGATCTGGCTGCGACATCTGTCACCCCATTAATCGCTAGGGTTGATTCGACTGATCTGGCTGGCTAAGTGGCTGTCCTCTTCCTCCCTCACCACTCCGTGTTCGTGCCTCTCAAAGCTGTGTTCTCAAAGAGGACAACCATCCCTGCTAGAAGAGGACCAGTCTTTGGTCAAGGTATACGAGTAGCTGCACTTCCCTGCTGGAACCTCCAGACAAGCTCTCAAGTCCATTTGTAGGAGAACATAGGGTAGTCAAGCTTCCAAGATTCCAGACACATCCAAATGAGGTGCTGCATGTGGCAGTCTGCCTTTCTTTAAAAAAAAAAAAAAAGAAAAAGAAGAATAAGAGTATGTGTAGCATCTGCTAGTGCCTGAGACATAATGTGTACCTGGTAAGTATTAGATAAAATGCAAAATTTTATTTGTATTTTTATTACCAAAGGTATATTTGAAATCTTAGTTTTCCACAACTATTGTTTGAGTCTTCTGTTTGTATTCATGCTAATCTAAAAACCTAATTATCATTTGTAAAATGTAGCTTTTGAGAAAATTTCATTCAAGGTTCTACATAATCTAAACTTTTGGAAGATGGTTTAAGTTGGTATAGCCAGCATACCCACAGAGGTAATGATAACTGTTCTCTAGCCTTCATCTTTGTCCTTATGTTCTTCCCGCTGCCTAGCACCAATACTGAATATTTACTGTGTGCCTTCTGTGTATGTTGCCTTATATCGACTCAGCACTACTATTTTTGAATACATTTTGGTGTTGCCTTATCAGGGAGCAGAGATAGGAGGAGAGTTAATTGAATGATATATGTTGCCAACTGGTAAAATAAACTAATTCCTTACATGCTTTCGTAGGACATACTCTCTGCTCCTCATTATCATTTGTTATTCTTTATTCTCAATTAAAATATATGCGTGTGTATGTCTTCATTCTCGGAGTATTCTGGGAGCTTTGTTATATATGCAACCCAGTTATATGTAGTTAGATCTGTTGATTTTGTTTGAGACACTTCTTAGGGTAGAGATCTTCTAATTCATACTCAACCACTGAAATAAATATTACATGGGTTATTCTTTCCCAAGGCTTCTATTAGTCAGCTTTTCTTTAATGCAAAATCTTTATTTTTCTTTTTGAGTCCTGGCTGGAGTGCGGTGCCACGACCTCGGCTCAGTACAACCTCTGCCTCCCTGGCTCAAACAATCCTCCCACCTCAGCCTCCCTAGTAGCTGGGACTACAGGCCTGCACCACTACCCCTGGCTAATTTTTTATGTTTTTAAATTTTTATGGCTTCACCATGTTGCCCAGGCTGGTCTAGAACTCCTGGGCTCAAGTAATCCACCCACCTCGCCCTCCCAAAGTGTTGGGATTACAGGTGTGAGCCATCGTGCCTGGCCATGAAACTATTCTTTTATTCCCTTTTATCATATAAACACAAATTTTCCTTCAGGAATTGCAGAAGAATATTATTAACTACCAGTGGTAATTGAATAGTTTAAGATTTTTCTGTCTCCTCTGCCACTGAAGTATGTGAGGAATGTCTGAATCAGAGTTTGTATTCTCCATTGTGCATATGTATCATAGTTAAGTAGCTCTATTTGTACTAATCAATCTGTCTATTTGTATCATTGTTACTAATGTCATTGTCCTATTATCCATACGTGGGCAAGAAAATTGAATTATTTACTAGGTCTTGGGACTTAGGAGTCAGTAATTAAGTGTTGGGATTATTCATGCTTTAAATGCAGATATACAGTAAAATGGATGCTTTAATTAAAAAGAAAAGGATGCATATCTGATATAAGTACTTTCTAAAGCGTATCATTAACATGTATTTGAAATATGGATACCTAGATTTTCCTTGTCAGCTGTCCTTCTAATTAAGTAAAATTTGCACTCTCAGCAAGTAAAAATGTGATTAATTCTAATTGATCAGGCATATATCTGAGTAAACTCTGTTGCTTTTAAATACCTTTGACTATATCCAGTCTTCTTTAGATAATAACCTCCTACTACTTAAGGAAACTAAAAATTCCTCTCCCAAACAATCCAAGTATTGATTGTTATGATCAAAATTAAGTTGGAATCTTCTCAATATCATGTAACTTGTTTCTAATTTTAGAAGGCAAGATATAAGGTATAGGGTTGGGAGGAGGGAACATGAGAGGTTCAGTTGGCATGAACACATTCACTCAGAACTCAAGAGGAATTGTTACTTCTGAGTACATAAGTAATAAAAGTGGTAATAAGAGATGGCCTTACCTGGTGGTTTGCAAGAAGTAAGCTATAAGTTTTCATGCTATATTTGTTTATTTATGAAACAAAATAACAATGAAACTTCCTGGGGCAGAAGAAATAAAAACAAAAATAAAAATCTTTCCATTGAGTCCATTTAACATAGTTATTTATACTGAGCTATTTGCTAGCTTTATTCAGTAGATAAAATTGTTCTGGAAAATAAATGTTAACCTCTTATTTCTTACCCTTTTTTATATTAAATTCCACACATTCACTGCTACTTAATTAACAACCATATTTCAAACCTTTTTGCCTATGTCAATAACCATACCAATTGCAGTGGGGCTAGGCAGGCAAGATATTGCAACAGAATTTTTTGTGAGACAATTCCATGAGATGATTTGAAGTTTCTTTGGAAGAAAAAAAGTATTTGCTGATGACCTAGTAATTATTTTTATGGATTTTTAATGAAGTGTGAAATACTTTGATAACTTATCCAAATAGAGTTCCTACCACATGTTATTTCTTAGTGGCCTTTATATATTGAGTAGCTGCAATTGTAGCTTTCAGTAAACTAGAGAAGTAGGAAAAATACAGAAGAGAAGTACTAAGTGATCTCTTAAATTTGAACAATATGTTCTAGTGATTGGGAAAAAATGCCACAAGAAGCATGTACTGAAGATCTGCTATCTTTATGCTATCACTCAGTTGATTACAATTTATCTGAATGCCCATACCATCCGAAAGGAAACGTATATATTGACACTTCTTAATTATAAGCTTAAAAACCACTATTATGTATTTAATGACTAGGATGTTTCTTTACTCAAATTTAGACGTAGGTCAAAATATATGTTGTTGTTGATGTCTATAGTATACCACAGTAAGATATGATGCCTAATTTTACGTTTAATTTGTATGGTGGTTTATGGTTATATTTTACTTTGTAACAGATTTTTTTTTTCTGATGTTGTTGTCACCCAAGTTTTGGTTAGGAAGAGACCACTCAAATGACAACTTTGTTCCTCTTGTACTAACCTATTACCTGCTTTATCCCATGGGAAACACTTCCTATTTGAGGAGGGCAACTGAGGTTCTGCTAGACAGAATCTCCCCATGATTTTAAGTCAGTTGATGTCAGTAATTTCTTCCCTTGTGCATATCACCTTGAAGTAAACTCTGATGGAAAATAAGTATGTCATGTGATTCTTCTCTTCAGACATTAAAGAGACAGTACTCAAACATAGAAGTTTTTGGAGACTGAGACCCACTGACTATTGGAATCAGGCTCCTGTTACCTCTGTAGAGGAACTTCTCTGCATCCTTTCCTACCTGGTTAAGCAATTCCAAAACAGCCCCAAACAGCTGGTGTCAATTTTCAGCCCTTAGGCAGCAATTTAGGAGCAGTTCAGTCTGAGGGCTGCTGTTAAGTAGTATGCCTTTCGGAAAGGGAAAACATTCTCTTTCTCTTCAGACTTCATTTCTGTACTTCTGGTTCTGCCTTGTCGAAAAGCATTCTATGTGACCTCATTGGTCTCTGAGGGGAAAAAATGCTTCAAGTCTCTATTACAACTTTAATTGTAGGGGCTCTTTCCTGTCCCTGCCTTCCCTTTTCTGCATTTCTTGTACTGATTTGTCCCTACATGACACTAGAGGAGCTGTGTTGTAGAAGACTGAGTTTGGCCTTGGAGTCAGAGAGACAAAGTTCACATCTCAATTGTAACATTTTAATTGACCTTGGGCAAGTAAGGACTCATTAAATAGTAGCTGCTAATAATTGTCATTATTGTCACTATCATCATTCTTCTCTTCTACCACGTTAGCCACCCGTATGTGCCCTCTGATACTATTAATATAACTATTTTGTCTTTTTCATCAAATGTTTGCTAAAATGTTATTGTTTTTGTTGTGTGTCTCATTATTTCACTGGGATAAACATACATTCTTCACTACCTTAGTCTTATTTAAATATGTTACTTTTTCTTATGGTAATAATTGTCATATATTAAACACCCAGAATTTTGGACAGTGTGCTTTACATGCATTATTCTATTTAATTATCAACAATTTATTTTGCATATGAATAAACTGAGTTTCAGAAAGATTAAATAACTTTAAATTCAGGTTCCTACCTTTGAATTCAAAGTCCTTGCTTCTCTATTCACCATTGCCTGCCTCTGGGGTGGTAATTAATACATCAACTATGACACTTTGACCACTGTCTTAATTTAAAAAGCAAAACTGCTTCTAGCATAAGATCTGTGCAGATAAGCAAGGAACAGTATTGATTGTCCATTAAGAAAAAATAAAGTCATTGGCCAGGCACGGTGTCTCTCACCTGTAATCCCAGCACTTTGGGAGGCCAAGGCGGGCAGATAGCTTGAGCTCATGAGTTCAAGACTCGCCTGGGCAACATGGCAAAACCCCATCTCTACAAAAAGGAAAATTAGTTGGGTGTCGTAGTGCGTGCCTATATCCCAGCTACTGGGGAGGCTGAGGTGGGAGGATGTCTTGATCCCAGGAGGCAGAGGTTGCAGAGAGCTGAGATCACTCTATTGCACTCCAGCCTGGGCAATAGAGCCAGATCTTATCTCAAAAAAAAAAGTCTTTAATAATTCAAAGAGCAGTCTGTTCACAAGGATCCAAGCTCTTACCTGGTCATCTGTTCCACATGGTTTACACAGATACTTTTCTAAGACTGTGAACCTTTTCCAAAGTAAAGTAGTCTGTGTATTCAAGGAATTATCCCTGCCTTTCAGCAGGCTCTAGACCCAAAATGGAACCAGTTATATAGGACTGACCACTATTCTCCGTTTTGTCTAGAAGATACCATCCAGATAGTTCTAAATGGAGTGGCAACCAGGACTGACGATCCTCCCCTTGGTGTATTCAAGCAATAGCCATAAGGAACCTCCATAGGGAACTTGGCCTTCCTGTCTTTTGAAGACAGTTGTCTTAGCACCTGGTTCTGCCATGTATAAATTTGATTAATCGTGAAAATAGATGTCTATATTTCAGTTTCGAAGAATAATCCATCTTCTCTTCCTGGCATCTCTAATACAGGTTATACTGTGTTCCTTCATCCCTGTCACCACTTTGTAATGGAAAATGTGCTGAGGGGGGAATAAGAAAAGGACTAGGATTTTCATTTTTATTCTCTTAAGCCTCCTCTTGTCTTCTCTTTCCCCTTTTTTCCTCTCTACCATGGGGTGGTGGGGAAAGCAACTAGTAAGGAATGGAAAGATAGAGAGACTAGGAGTAGCCATGTAGGAGACTGAGGAGTACAAGGTGTTGAAGCTGGCCCAGGATGGCTAAGGAAATAATGTCCCAGCCTTTTGTAGGTACTTTTTCTCTATTTATCTGCTGTGATGGATCCAATATGCACTTGCCTACTTCTGAGATTTCTAATATGGAAGCCAGTGAGTTAGTCAAAGATTAGGGTACATCATTTATGTATTTGTGGTTTAAGGCTCAATGGGAGCTTAAGATTGCCATTTTAAGATCTCTTAGAATAAAAGTTAGCACTGTTTTATAAGGAAAGGGTTCACCCCTTACCCATCAAAATTAACAGTACGGTTGTACAGGAGAAGAAAAACTTAAACATGGGATTCTATTTTTATACACTATTCATTGACTTCTTTTTCTTACATATTCTATATTCGTTCAGTGTATTTTTATTTGATGTCAGCTTATGTCATGTTTCTCTCTTTCTCCCAGACCGCTCTGTAGCACAGACTTCTAATACACAAATGCCCTTTCCATAGAGCACCATGGTATTGGAAAATTAATGTTAAGAAAAAAATTAATAACAAAAAGGAGACAAAATATTGGGAATTGGGAACTACTTAGAGAACTTTACAGTAATCTTCAAACTCTCTACTTCTTTAAAACATTTACTGTGGACCTACCATATCCAAAACATTCCTAGATGTGCTACGTCAAGCCATTTAAAATGTCCAAATTTCTACCTTTCCATATTCTTCATCTATTTCAATAAGTCCCATTTCTTTTTTTTTTTTTTTTTTTTTTTTTAAATTTGGTGTAAGTTACTTGTTTTATCCCTCAGTTGTGTGACCTGATAAATTGGGAGCTATACAGTCAACCTTTCCTTTTCCTTTCTTTCTATGAAAATAACACTCTCTTCCTGGTACCATTCAATAAATGAGACTGCAATTGCCAATATAAATCTTGTTAGATAAATGGAAAGATGAACCACTTGTTAAATCCTGTCATCTTACTCCCTCTTTCATCACATATGTAGGTCTGGGTGTTAGGCTTTGGTTTTTAATTTAGCTGGTGTGCTGCTTCTAACTCTGCTCATTAGATACAAAAATTGTAAGTTGGGCTATTTTTCCAAAGTCTAAATTTGCCTCATTTCAGACTCAGTGTGGACATATGGAACTTTTCTATCTTATGTTATATTGATATTGATTTTAGACTGATTTCTTACTGCATTATTCTTCTGACCTCTGTTCTTTGGATATATAAGATAACCACTCAGTTTTCTCTTTATTGCAGAGTGTGTGTCATAGCCTATTTAATCATTATTGCATTTTAAAGACATATAAACTTAGATGCTATTTCAGAAAAATTCATTATCACATAAAAATATTTCATTTTAACTTTCCTATGTGTCTGTTTATTGAATTTGGGGATAGTAAAGTTTAGTCGTTTTCATGCCCTTACATGGTAATTCCTTTTTATTAAATCTTTATTTGATACTTCTATAATGCTCCACTGCCTTTGTATTCACAAAAAACTGCTAGAAAAGCTGTTTTAAGTTAACATTTGATTTGATGCTTTGGGATAATTGAATGTGCTTATAGATTCCTGTCATTCTAAAGCAAATAGTGTATTGAATCTTCTCATCATTCCTTATTTTGTATTGTTCTAAGGTACATTTTATATTGGAGGAAAAGGTTCACTGAACAGCCTATCACAGATTTTTGTAGTGTGATAAGAATTAATTCCACGGCTCCATTTGGTAAGTGTACATCCTGGCTACCATCTTTTCCCTACAGTATAAAAATTCAAAGGAATAATCTTACTGTCTTATATTGGAATTGCTTTTACTTTCATGATAGATAAAATTAAATTGATGTGTTTATTTTGCCTAACTCGAATAAAACTAAAACAGTTCTTTGCCAAAGAGATCCTAATAGACACACACATGTGTAATTTTTACGAAATAAGTCCTTCTGGGAAAAAAATGGTAAATATCTTTTTTCTGATTTGTTTTCCTGATCTCTCAACAGAAGAACAAGAGAATTATTTTTTGTTATGTGACGTTTTACCAGAAGACAGAATTCTTAGAGAAGAGCTTCAGAAGCAGAGACTGGTAAGAATTGTTTTTAAAGGGTGAATAGTGTCTTAAAAATACATATAAATACATATAAAATCATATTTTTTTCTTCTTTTTTTTTTTACTTTTTGTTATGGAAACTTTCACACATAGGTAAAAGAGGAGACAATACAAAAAGGTCTTAAAACATAAAAAAGTATACACTTGACTGAAAATTAAAGCATTTTATGTTGAAAATGCAGAGAGAATTTTTGGCTTTGTTTTGCTTCCTGGATTATCTCTAAAATAACAACAGAACTTACACATTTTAGTGTAATTTTAGCTGCCTGACACATGCTAGGGTTCAGTAGTCGTGGAAAAATGCCCTCAGCTAAAATTGAGTTGAATTGATTAACCTTTTTTTCTCCCCTTCACTGGAATGTGCTATGCACTAGCGTTTTTTTAATTTCCCTTTATGAATTAAGCATATGGTTTAATCTACATAGTAGCCTTTCTGGTTTTCAGCCTTAACCATAAGCAAGCTAATTTGAAAACCTCAGCATATTTAACCTTTAAAAAAGATGATAGCACATACAAGCATGAAAATTTTTTTTTTATTTTATCTTATTTATTTTATTTATTTTTTTTTTTTTTTGAGACGGAGCCTCACTATGTTGCCCAGGCTGAAGTGCAATGGCGCGATCTCGGCTCACTGCAAGCTCCGCTTCGTGGGCTCATGCCATTCTTCTGCCTCAGCGTCCCGAGTAACTGGGACTACAGGCATCCGCCACCACGCCCGGCTAATTTTTTGTATTTTCAGTAGAAACGGGGTTTCACCATGTTAGCAAGGATGGTCTCATCTCCTGACCTTGTCATCCGCCCGCCTCGGCCTCCCAAAGTGCTAGGATTACAGGCGTGAGCCACCATGCCCAACCGAAAATTTTTATTTTCATTAGTTCATCAGAAAATAATGTTTTTAATTGTTAATTTTGTTTAAAAGCACATGGGTTCTCATCATTTGTGATTTAATCTCGACTATTACTTGAGGTTGACTTGCTGTTCCTTTAGTGATTTCTCATAAATCTTTCTTGTATCTTTGGGCTTGGCTAAATATGTTATAAGAGAGAGATGATTTAAATATTTGTGCTATATCCTCAAGAGATCTAGGAGAAAAATAAATACTATTTACCATAGTCATATAATTTAAGAAAGTCCCTGGAAGCACGTTTTATTTTGTAGACATCCCAAATGATTTTTTCTTCCAGTATGGGAAGGTGATACCGATGGATACTGATTTATATGTAAGAAAAGTTATGCTTTTCCTGTACAACAACAGCAGTAAAGAAATAGGACTTTCTGAGTTTCTCTTCTCTCCTTACAGCAGTGTCTTATGAAATATGTAAAACAAGGGTAAATGTACTATCATGTCTTATGAATGTTATTTGTGTGCACTTATTCATAATTTTCAATTTACATGAATTTTCTCACTGTTGCTAACCGTGGCCTTAAGAATGATCAAAAGCCGTCAAGGATTGATTTATAAGAACTCAAACCCTACTACTTCAGCCATTCTTGTTCTTTAGC
>NW_012106341.1:2065689-2100925 GCF_000951045.1 Mandrillus leucophaeus
TTTACTGTGGACCTACCATATCCAAAACATTCCTAGATGTGCTACGTCAAGCCATTTAAAATGTCCAAATTTCTACCTTTCCATATTCTTTTTTTATTTCAATAAGTCCCATTTTTTTTTTTTTTTTTTTTTTTTTTTGGTTCTTTGGTGTAAGTTACTTGTTTTATCCCTCAGTTGTGTGACCTGATAAATTGGGAGCTATACAGTCAACCTTTCCTTTTCCTTTCTTTCTATGAAAATAACACTCTCTTCCTGGTACCATTCAATAAATGAGACTGCAATTGCCAATATAAATCTTGTTAGATAAATGGAAAGATGAACCACTTGTTAAATCCTGTCATCTTACTCCCTCTTTCATCACATATGTAGGTCTGGGTGTTAGGCTTTGGTTTTTAATTTAGCTGGTGTGCTGCTTCTAACTCTGCTCATTAGATACAAAAATTGTAAGTTGGGCTATTTTTCCAAAGTCTAAATTTGCCTCATTTCAGACTCAGTGTGGACATATGGAACTTTTCTATCTTATGTTATATTGATATTGATTTTAGACTGATTTCTTACTGCATTATTCTTCTGACCTCTGTTCTTTGGATATATAAGATAACCACTCAGTTTTCTCTTTATTGCAGAGTGTGTGTCATAGCCTATTTAATCATTATTGCATTTTAAAGACATATAAACTTAGATGCTATTTCAGAAAAATTCATTATCACATAAAAATATTTCATTTTAACTTTCCTATGTGTCTGTTTATTGAATTTGGGGATAGTAAAGTTTAGTCGTTTTCATGCCCTTACATGGTAATTCCTTTTTATTAAATCTTTATTTGATACTTCTATAATGCTCCACTGCCTTTGTATTCACAAAAAACTGCTAGAAAAGCTGTTTTAAGTTAACATTTGATTTGATGCTTTGGGATAATTGAATGTGCTTATAGATTCCTGTCATTCTAAAGCAAATAGTGTATTGAATCTTCTCATCATTCCTTATTTTGTATTGTTCTAAGGTACATTTTATATTGGAGGAAAAGGTTCACTGAACAGCCTATCACAGATTTTTGTAGTGTGATAAGAATTAATTCCACGGCTCCATTTGGTAAGTGTACATCCTGGCTACCATCTTTTCCCTACAGTATAAAAATTCAAAGGAATAATCTTACTGTCTTATATTGGAATTGCTTTTACTTTCATGATAGATAAAATTAAATTGATGTGTTTATTTTGCCTAACTCGAATAAAACTAAAACAGTTCTTTGCCAAAGAGATCCTAATAGACACACACATGTGTAATTTTTACGAAATAAGTCCTTCTGGGAAAAAAATGGTAAATATCTTTTTTCTGATTTGTTTTCCTGATCTCTCAACAGAAGAACAAGAGAATTATTTTTTGTTATGTGACGTTTTACCAGAAGACAGAATTCTTAGAGAAGAGCTTCAGAAGCAGAGACTGGTAAGAATTGTTTTTAAAGGGTGAATAGTGTCTTAAAAATACATATAAATACATATAAAATCATATTTTTTTCTTCTTTTTTTTTTTACTTTTTGTTATGGAAACTTTCACACATAGGTAAAAGAGGAGACAATACAAAAAGGTCTTAAAACATAAAAAAGTATACACTTGACTGAAAATTAAAGCATTTTATGTTGAAAATGCAGAGAGAATTTTTGGCTTTGTTTTGCTTCCTGGATTATCTCTAAAATAACAACAGAACTTACACATTTTAGTGTAATTTTAGCTGCCTGACACATGCTAGGGTTCAGTAGTCGTGGAAAAATGCCCTCAGCTAAAATTGAGTTGAATTGATTAACCTTTTTTTCTCCCCTTCACTGGAATGTGCTATGCACTAGCGTTTTTTTAATTTCCCTTTATGAATTAAGCATATGGTTTAATCTACATAGTAGCCTTTCTGGTTTTCAGCCTTAACCATAAGCAAGCTAATTTGAAAACCTCAGCATATTTAACCTTTAAAAAAGATGATAGCACATACAAGCATGAAAATTTTTTTTTTATTTTATCTTATTTATTTTATTTATTTTTTTTTTTTTTTGAGACGGAGCCTCACTATGTTGCCCAGGCTGAAGTGCAATGGCGCGATCTCGGCTCACTGCAAGCTCCGCTTCGTGGGCTCATGCCATTCTTCTGCCTCAGCGTCCCGAGTAACTGGGACTACAGGCATCCGCCACCACGCCCGGCTAATTTTTTGTATTTTCAGTAGAAACGGGGTTTCACCATGTTAGCAAGGATGGTCTCATCTCCTGACCTTGTCATCCGCCCGCCTCGGCCTCCCAAAGTGCTAGGATTACAGGCGTGAGCCACCATGCCCAACCGAAAATTTTTATTTTCATTAGTTCATCAGAAAATAATGTTTTTAATTGTTAATTTTGTTTAAAAGCACATGGGTTCTCATCATTTGTGATTTAATCTCGACTATTACTTGAGGTTGACTTGCTGTTCCTTTAGTGATTTCTCATAAATCTTTCTTGTATCTTTGGGCTTGGCTAAATATGTTATAAGAGAGAGATGATTTAAATATTTGTGCTATATCCTCAAGAGATCTAGGAGAAAAATAAATACTATTTACCATAGTCATATAATTTAAGAAAGTCCCTGGAAGCACGTTTTATTTTGTAGACATCCCAAATGATTTTTTCTTCCAGTATGGGAAGGTGATACCGATGGATACTGATTTATATGTAAGAAAAGTTATGCTTTTCCTGTACAACAACAGCAGTAAAGAAATAGGACTTTCTGAGTTTCTCTTCTCTCCTTACAGCAGTGTCTTATGAAATATGTAAAACAAGGGTAAATGTACTATCATGTCTTATGAATGTTATTTGTGTGCACTTATTCATAATTTTCAGTTTACATGAATTTTCTCACTGTTGCTAACCGTGGCCTTAAGAATGATCAAAAGCCGTCAAGGATTGATTTATAAGAACTCAAACCCTACTACTTCAGCCATTCTTGTTCTTTAGCATGCAGAATCTTTACCATATGTCTGTAGATGGACTTAGGTCTCTAAAATTACCTACATATACTGCATTTAAGTTACCTTTTTTACTTTACAGTTTGATAAAGCAATACATTTAATAAAAGTGAGCATTATGCCAGCTTACAGAAACAAAATAAGAATAAAAAGGCAATTAATCCATACATGTTCATTGAATTTCTGCTTAAGTAGATGCCTGTACAAAGAAGTACAAGAGTACAAGGCATAGTCCATATCATACGAGAGTGTACAGTCTGGAGAAGAAAGATAAATATGTATTCTTACCTTGGTAGTAGAGATAATGATAAAATATCTTGCCAGGCTTATGAAGATTAAGTGACATGTAATACACTTAGAACACTGCCTGGCACACAGAAGGCACTTAACAAATATTAGCCGATAAAATAGTAATAATGCTGTGTCTTAACAATGAGAAGGATTTGGATAGTTAAGAGAGTTGTAGAGAAGGGAAGAAATACATATGCATCTAAATGTTCAAGGTGTGTTCAGAAAAATTGAGTAAAAGTCTGCTCTGGCTTAGGTGGAACATTTTTTATGGGGAGTAGTATAAGATAAATTTGAAGAGGTAAAATGGAGCTAAATTGTGGAAATCCTTCAGTGCCAGAAACTTGACTTTGTAGTAATAAAGACCCATTAATGTACCCTCATTGCCCATCAGTGGCATGAAGAAAAGAGTAAATGTAAGTGTGTATAAATCCATTTCAAGCTGTCAAACCCTGAGAAAGATCAGACCAACTTGGGGATTGGAAGTAAGCTAACAATGACTGATGATCAGCCACAAGCCATGCCTTGTATTTGGTTCTTGCTTCATAGCACCCTGTGAGGTGGCTATTAAATGCCATTCTATTTATGAGTAAAATGTGGCATAGGAAGCTTAATTTGCCCAGGAACACATAGTGAATGAGGTGCAGAGCTAGAGTTTCAAACCAAATGTTCCAGATACATGCCTTTTAAGCCATGCCATGCCAGCATAGTAATTATTTGGCCCCTCACGTGTCTGGTACTATTATTCTAGGCTCTGGGAATCTCTC
Organism: Mandrillus leucophaeus; assembly: GCF_000951045.1. Lineage (NCBI taxonomy): Eukaryota > Metazoa > Chordata > Mammalia > Primates > Cercopithecidae > Mandrillus > Mandrillus leucophaeus. Next base: position 2,069,728 of record NW_012106341.1, read on the forward strand.
TGTCCCGGGTGCTCATGGTCTGACAAGTCTGTGTAGGGAGGGGATTCAGGCTTGGATTGAAGTTTAGGGAAAGCAGAGGCAGTTTACAATAGCCGGCCACTGGAATTCTGATTAGAGGATCAACAAAAAGTAAAAAAGGCTTGCCAAGCAGCAGGAAGACAGGCTGAATTTGCCATCAGCCAGTTCATCACAGTTTTATGCTACATAACATGGAAGCATGAGGTCAGTGTGGGTGATTCTTCTGTGGGTGTTAGCAATGATTATAGGATCTATCTCTTTTACATAGAAAGAACTTTACAAATCAGTAAGAAGCATGTCCAGAAAGAAGTCTAAATCATTAAATGAAACAAAAGTAACAGTATACTTTTTCTTATTCTGTCAAGTTAACAGGATTTGAAAATAATAGTACTAAATGTTGGCAAGAATGTTAAGAGGCAAGTACTTTTTCAGCTGCTTTTAAGAATGTAAACTGGTATACCATTTCTGAGAGGCGCTTTCTCATCATGCGTTGGAGCTCTTGAAGATGTTTATGCCCTTGGCCCACAGTGTGCAAGAACTCATCCTAGGAAGATTACACAGCCAGAGGGTTTTGAAGTCCCTCACTCTACCACAGCTTGGTGGTTGTTTCCTTATGTTGCTACTACTTATACTTTATCAAACAATTTTTTATCAATGAGAATTTCAGTCTAGTTTCTAAAACATGTAATTTAAACTAATCAAACTGCTTTATGATAATGGATGTATAATGTAGTCAGTGTTTGAGTGACCCCAGCTCAATATTTCAACTCAAGGACCTTGAATTGAGGATCTTGAGAATCTCAACTTGAGGATCTCAACTCAAGTCCACGAGGAAGAACCCTCAAACTAGAGTATTAGTAGGGCATTTGCTGACTTGATTTGCATTAATGATGATTTGCATATGTATTATTCTTCAATATTTATTCTTTCATGTGGAACTCTAAGTAAAAGGCATATAGTTTAAGTATCTTTGTATGGTTTGCTCTTAGTTCAAAATGACTTTGTAACTTCAGGGCAGAAACTGTGTCGTATATGTAAGCATCCTTCCTAGTCCTCCCTATACTCCTAAGTTCATATTGTTATTTTTCCCCAAACCTCATTTTAAACAAACAAACAAAACTCTGTTTTCTGTGTGAGTGGCTGGAGGTATATAGAGTTTAAATGATTCACTGAAAGTTACAGTAGCAGATTTTATGCTAGAACCATATTTCTTTTTCCACTTTCTTTGAGATTTCACTGGTTTCTTGACATTTACAAGATTTGTATGTGTTCCCAGTTTTCTTTTTGAAGAACTTGATTCCTACTTGACACTTCTTTGAACATTTTCATCCATATTCTGAAGGGAACTACAGAATTAGGAAGATTCTCAAGGATTTCAATAGCTTATACACCTACTTCCCTTTGGCTTCCTTTAAAAATTCTCCCTTGATCTTGGTGCATTATTCTCTTATTTCTCATCAGTCTAGCTTAGTCTCATCCAGTGGTTCTTTTCCCTCGTTTCTCTTAAATATGCATACGTATGTTCCCCAAGATCTTATCCCCAGTTCAGGGCATGCACATCCGTGTAGCTACCACTGTTATGCCTGTGGCTTACATGTTAGTGCTGGTGCAGAGCAGGCAGTCAGAGTAAATATTCATTAATTGAGTTCATCCATAGCTTTCATCCTGGCTCACTTCTGAACCCCAAATCTATATTTCGTCATATGAAACTTTTCCATTTGGATTTCCAGTTCGCACTTTAATATGCCTAAAAACAGAACTTATTTTTTTCCTCCCCCAAAACTTGCTATTTGCCTGTTCTCCTTTTATTACATAATGACACTACCATTCTCCTGGTCACTCAGTTTGGAAATCTCTAGAAGCATATTTAATTGATTCTTTTTTTTCTCACTCCTATAGCTAAGTCATTTGTCAAATCTTACCAGGTCCAGCTGAGTCCCAAGTCCCACGTCCATACTCATACTTACCTTGTCTATAGACTCACCTCTTCAGGCAATTGACACTGCCTCCAGAATGTTAATATTAAGTGATTATTAAAATTAATTAATAGTACTATTAATTGATTAATAGTGGTTGATTATTATCTATTAATATTAATAAATAACATAAAAGACTTTATTCTTTTTTTTTCTGACAAGATCTCCCTCTGTCACCCAGGCTGGAGTGCAGTGGCTCACTGCAACCTCTGCTTCCTGGGGTCAAGTGATCCTTTTGTAGCAATGGCATCTCACTGTATTGCCCAGGTTGGTCTCGAACTCCTGGGTTCAAGGGATCCTCCCGCCTCAGCCTCCCAAAGTGCTGGAATTACAAGAGCAATCCATTGTGCCTGGCCCTATTCTCTTCTTCAAAAACCTGCACTGTTCTTTATTGTCTTCATGTTCTTAAGGTTTTCTAGGCTCAAACTGCATTTCCAGTGTGTTTTCCCTAAATTGTCCAGTGTCCAATTAATTCGTTTATGCAACAAATATTTATCTTGCACCAGATATTTTATAAATACTATTGATATAGCAGTGAATAAAACAGGCAATGGTCCCTGCCCTTGTGAAGTTTACACTGTAATATAAACATTACTTTTCTCACATTTATCAAGTATGTTAGGTACTTTCAGGATTCTACTTCATGAACTAGGAATGGCAACCCCCACCTATGTAGATACATATCCCTCAAGGCATTGCTCAACTGCCACATTTTCCAAAAGTTTCCCGTATGCCACCTGTCAAAATTAACAACCTCTTCTAATTCTATTAACACCCTATTTTATTTGGCTTTTCAATTATAGTTAGTTATTTTAAAATCTGTCTTCCTTACTAAGATGCCTCTTAGCAGTTCAGACTGTTGTATTAACTTTTGTATCTTCTCTGAGGCTTGCTCTTAAGTATGAACTGAAATTTAATCCTGAAGTATTGGCTTGTATTTCTATAAAGCCATATAGTCAAATATCCCTGATTAACAAGGATACAATATAGCTAAGGCAGACATCTATAATCACTGCATTACACTTTGCACTTCAACATAAAAAAATCCTCAGTTTTTCCTTTGTCTACAGGAGAAAATGTGTGGTATTCATAAGCTCTCAGTAGCAAGATGTAACTTAACTAAATTGGGAAAAAGGGAAAGGTAACTGTATGAAGGTGTTTTTTTAATCTCTATTTCAAATGTCAGAGATATTCATGACAACTACACATTTTTATAAAAGTTTTAACGTATATAACAAATTTATCTTCAGGAGAGAAACAGTTTTTTCTGTTTTTAATTCTACTTCATGTGTCTCACCTCTCCCCACAATCAAGCCACAACAAAATGAAATTGCATATCTCCCACTGAGAAGATTGTTCTTCATCATGCCACTTTTTTAAATATAGATTTTAGAGACTTTCAGTAAAGGATCAAATTACTGTATGCCAACAAACTCAAAGTTAAAAAATCAATTTATATTTATACCTTTCTTGCATAATTCCTATCTTTCAGGCACAATACAAGTTCTAAAACTGCATCTAGAATAACATTTTCTTAAATATAAGATGATATTTCCCATTGAATGTAACATTGTTATTAACAGTGCAACAGAGATCAGTTTAGCTGCAATGACCATTGAGTAAGTTTAACCTTCAGATTGATGACTGCTTTCTTTGGGAAACAAATGGTAATCACAATCTGAAACAATATTATTTTGAGTGCTAAGGTTTACCACTTTGAGCATCTTCAACAAGGACTTAAAATTTATGTGACATTTTGTATATATACTGGTTGAGTGAGATCAGGCAGGAAATATTACCCCTGTTTAACAGGAAATGCAAGGTCAAGGACAGTAAGAAACATGCACACAACCATCGTTATACACTATGTGAAACACAAAGGGAAACAACTCAAACTCCTAAATTTCCAACCCCAACCACCATTCTCTTTCTAATTGCACCGGGATACTTTATCACATTTGATCTTTCTTTAAACAAATGTGACTTTTTTTTTTTTTTTTTTTTTTTTTTTTGACACTGTCACTCTGTCATCCAGGCTGGAGTGCAGTGGCACAATCTTGGCTCACTGCAACCTCCACCTCCCAGGTTCAAGCAATTCTCATGCCTCAGCCTCCCGAGGAGTAGTTGGGATCACAAGTGTGTGCCACCACACCTAGCTAATTTTTATATTTTTGGTAGAGACGGGGTTTTACCATGTTGACCAGGCTGATCTCAAACTCCCGACCTCAGGTGATCCACCCACCTTGGCCTCCCAAAGTGCTGGGATTACAGGTGTGAGCCACTGTGTCCAGCCAAATGTGACATTTTCTAAATTGACATTTGTTCGAATTAATGAAAATGGCTGAACAGGACAAATAAATAATAATATTCTGTTTTCATTGTAAATAATTTTTTAAAGAAAATCTGATTTCCTGTTATCTTCGTTCAGTAGTAGGTAGGAATTTCTTATTCCCTTGGGCCTAAGCTTCTTATATTTTCTTTTAAAACTATACCTGACCTTGGAAATACAGGAAAGCATACAGGAAGTACTTCCTCAGGCTGGTAATACTATACTGAGTCATGCCATGCTGATAGCTTTCTTTTTCCTTTTTCATCTAAAAGATGGGTATTTTGTAATCTCCCATGTCCACCTATTGAATTTTTTGAAGTCCTTCTCTTCCCACCTAAGCTAAATTCTCTTATACCTTTAATACAAATAGGAATTTGGCTTTTCTAGTTTTTTGTGTGTTTAACTCTTGCATTTTCATTTTATCTTGCACGTCTACCTTTTTTCATTGTGATGATATATTCCATGTGAATGATTAAATTCATCTCATTTTTTTATCTCCTAGCTCATTTTTTTTTAGATATTCTGTCCTGTTTTGAAGACACTCTTCAAAAGCTATCTCAGTGAGACTCAAAGTAGGAGAAAAATACTATATTTCTATGCTGTATAGCAAGCAGATGGCTGTTGTCTTTATCATTGCAGATTCAGAAACGGTGGGAGGTACTGATATCTTTCAAGAAGGTGAAATATTAGTCAGATCAAATCTCATGGATTTGGGGGTGTATATCATCTTCCAGTTAAGAAATTTCTCTCTATCTTTTATGTTTCACTGTCTTATTTTAGTCATTGACATGGATGGCTTTTCCTCGTTTGTGTATTAAGATTCTAATGTCACAAGGTTAACTTTCTATCATCTCTCATAAAATGCTGAGAAAGGTGGATTTTATTGATTATTTTTAAAGAAACTGTATTTTGCCATTAATAATTTTTGTTTTAGTACAATTATCCCTGCCTTCTACATGCAGAGGTGTGTGTTTAAGTATATTAAGTATTATTTAATACATGATTTGAGTATATTGCTAACATAAATTCAAATGCTCAAGTGATCAGACTCTGGCAAACAGATCAGTAATTCTGAATGCTATTCAGTGACCCTTTTGACACTTAGAAAAGAATTTTGGGGGTGGGAAAAAGTAGCTTTTTATTTGACCCTTGGTGTGAGGGCTTCCAAAATATTTAACTCAGTTGTAGGTAGACTGCATTCTGAAAGCTGTTGAAGCTATAAATCATTATCTGTACAAAAAATGTATTCATGTTTCCATTTTACTTTATTAACCAAACTTGTCTTTTAATCCTTAAGTTAGTGGAAATTTACTGAACTTTTTATACTTATAAATTCCTCATATTGAATGTTACATCAGATAGAATAAAGGATGTGATAGAAAAAAATAATTTCACCATAATACTGAGTGGGATTAAAATGAAAATGCCACCTTACTGTCAGAAAAGATAAGAAATGGCAGACAGAACAAGAGGAGATGGTGTTAGGTCTTTAGCCAGCCTCAGTTTGAAACAATTTGAAAACTCTTTCAGTAACTTAGACAGTGTTCACTTATTCACATCATGTAACTAGTAATTAAAATTATCCAATACTTTCAAATTTATTTAGAATAAAAATTCAGACTCTTTACCAAGATCTCAAAGGATCTGGCACATGCCTCTCTGAGCCACTCTCCCACATCTCTCTCACCCACTTTCTCCTGTGCTCACTGTACTCCAGCTACACTGGCTATGTCTGTGTTCCTCAAACACACCAAGCTGTTTCCAGCTTTAAGGCCTTTGCACTTGCTGTTTGCTCTGCTTGGAATGCTTTTCTCTAGAATCTCAGGAGCCGGACGCAGTGACCCATGCCTGTAATCCCAGCACTTTGGGAGGCCAAGGCGAGAGAATCACTTGAACTCAGGAGACTAGCCTGGGCAACAAAGCAAGACTCCATTCCTTAAAAATAATAATAATAATAAGCTCATGGCTTTTTTGAAGGGGAAGGGAAGAGTTTTTGGTGAAGACGAGTCTCTGGAATGGTACTACAGGCAAATGAATGCTTTGGAAGTACTTTGGGAAGCTAAAGACATATAGAGTAATTTATATAGCTGAAATGATTTAGGAAAAATTGCCGTCTGTGGAGGATTAACTTTAGCTATCAGCTACAGTGTTTTTGGAAAGTAGATACTGAAAAGTTATACTGATTGTTTAATTTGTTGGAAATTCCTTTCTTGGGGGTAGGAAAGATTTAAACCTATTCTGAATTTGAGGTTATGACCAAATAGAAGTCATAGACTACAGTGTGCAATGTAATACTAAACTTTTAATCGGCCTTTAGGAAGTTTTTACTGAATAAAATTTGTTTTAACTGATTGAAGTATCCAAGTCAACTGTTTTCACCAAAAAACAAACCAAAAAACCTTCTTTGCTTTATATTTTGTATGTATTTACTCTGATGGAATATAGGTACTAGATAGTAAAGAAGCATCTCTGGTCCTTTTTTTTTTTTTTTTTTTTTTTTTTTTTTGTCTTCTGAGATGGAGTCTTGCTGTGTCGCCCAGGCTGGAGTGCAGTGGCACAATCTCGGCTCACTGCAAGCTCTGCCCCCTGGGTTCACGCCATTCTCCTGCCTCAGCCTGGTCCCTCTTTTTAATTACTGATGACTGATATACCACTCTCCATGCCTTGATGTCAGTCCTCAAAGGAATGCCTGTCCAGTGTCTGCAGTACTTGTACTAACAGACTCTTGAGTGCTCACACTCTACAAGAGAAGAGGCTCATCAGCATTCTGTATGTATCAGGGACCTCTGCCATTTGACCTGCAGTCTGGGTCCTGGTATCGTAAATAAGTCACTTCAAAAGAAAGCTAGTACTTTGTGACACCTTTATAACAATAGGACAGACCTTTTTCTGCATCTGATTAATGAGAATTTTAACTTTTATTACTTTCAAGTTTCCATTTTGTTGACTATGTACTGTTTATTTCTATCCTGAACTTTAATTAATGGCTGAAAACTTTAATCCTGAATTCTAAACTGTTTTAGAACTGTTTGCTCTTTAAGATTTTCTCTCTTCTGATATTTCTGCGTGTTCATGTATGGTTTTTTGTTTTGTTTTTTGTTTTGTTTTGAGATGGAGTCTCACTCTGTTGCCTGCGCTGGAGTGCAGTGGCGTGATTGCGGCTCACTGCAGCCTCCACCTTCCGAGTTCAAGTAATTCTCCTGCCTTAACCTCCTGAGTAACAGGGGTTACAGGCATGCACCACCACATCCAGCTAATTTTTATATTTTTAGTAGAGATAGGGTTTCACCATGTTGGCCAGGCTGGTCTTGAACTCCTGACCTCAGGTGATCTGCCTGCCTCAGCCTCCCAAAGTGCTGGGATTACAGGCGTGAGCCACCGCACCCAGCCAATGTTCATTTTTTTTTCCCTTTTCTAGAGAGGCTCTTTTATAATCCCAGCATGTAAGCAAAAAGGGAATGCACTCTAGATCTTTACTGGTCCCTAGACAAAGGAGCACAATGACCAAGGGGTGGTACTGTAGGTCTCCTCATCTACCTTCTTTTCCAGCCACCTTTCTATCAGGTTGTTTCCAGACCTGACCTACCCTGTCTTTTAAAAGAAAAGACCTTCATTTTCATAAATTTTAAGTATTTTGAATATTTAATTTTTTAATATTTAAATGTTTTAACACCAAATAAATGCCTTTAACTTTTTTTTTTAATGTTCTAAGGAAAGTGCATTGCAGAACTTGCTTGACAGACTGCAGGTTAGGTTCTCTCAGGCCTGTCCTTACATCCAGCTCTTATACCCCAGAACGCTAATACACATTCAGATACCATCGAGAACAAAAACTCAGGAATAATTATATTATTTCTCAACATTTTTTACCCCATCCCCAGCAGTAGCCAACATCTACTTTGCAGTGCAGGATTTGGGTCCTTCTCCCAGCAGCTTATAGCCTTTGCTTTGTGTGCTAAAGAATGGTCCCCAGAAGCAAGCTGAGGTGTGTGCCTGTTCACCATCAAAGGGCTTTTGTTCATGTCTCTTTGCCCTATTCCTAGTCTTTCTCCTGAGAACTTGGAAGAAGCCCATGGAGGGATTTGGACCCCTTGTGTCTAGGACTCCCAGGGATTTTGCCTTTAAGAATTATTTAAAATACAAGCTTTTGTCTTCCTACTTCCCTTTTCCTCCCATGCTCTGCCAAAGGTGAAAGAAGTAGTTCATGTGTTCATGTCTCTCTTCAGAGAGGCTGTCTGTTAGAAGTCAGTTTGTCTAGTTGCCTTGTGACTTCAGCTCTTCAGACTCAAACTAAGTTATGAATTTATTTATTTATTTATTTATTATTTATTTATTTATTATTATTATTTTTTTTTGAGACAGTCTCACTCTGTCGCCAGGCCGGAGTGCAGTGGCGTGATCTCGGCTCACTGCAACCTCCGCCTCCTGGGTTCAAGGGATTCTTCTGCCTCAGTCTACCGAGTACCTGGGATTACAGGCGCGCACCACCACGCCTGGCTAATTCTTTTGTATTTTTAATAGAGATGGGGTTTCACCATGTTGGCCAGGCTGTTCTCCAACTCCTGACCTCAAGTGATCCACCCGCCTCAGCCTCCCAATTGAATTTTTTTGATTATTCAGCTTTTTCTCATTGATAGGATGTTCTCTTGTATCTATTTCCTAAGCAGAAATTGAACTCCTCTTCCCCCTGCTTGATTTTAATTAGTATCTTAGTGGTTAAGCGCTGAGGTAGATGCTTTCTTTTTCCTTTTATAGAGTTCTAAAAGATAAATACATACATATGTATGTATTTAGTATGTATACATATGTCCAAATACATATATATGTATTTGTCTACTAAATGAGGTATAGCTTCAAGAGACTATTGACCCTGTCAGCTAGTTGTCATAAATTCTAAAACCTGTTAATATGGCTTGGTATTTAATCTTGGTGTTGACTTACTTATCAATTATTGTATCAATAAATTGCTATATTTGGTTATCTTCATATCCATTTTGCCAGAAGTTTGTCTTTGGAGTATATGCCAGAAAATTATGTCACTCACTGCCAGATGTTCTTTGGATAGTTTTCTGATACCCACCCAATAAGGGCTAGGCATCTGGTAACACTTAACTTAAAATTTAATCTGTTAAAAATTGTGACTATGGCTGGATGTGGTGGCTCACTCTTGTAATCCCAGCACTTTGGGAGGTGAGGCGGGCGGATCACTTGAGGCCAGGAGTTCGAGACCAGCCTGACCAACATAGCGAAACCACTTCTCTACTAAAAAAAGCCAGGTGTCATGGCACATGCCTGTAATCCCAGATACTTGGGAAACTGAAGCACGAGAACCACTTGAACCCAGAATATGGAGGCTGCAGTGAGTCGAGATCGCACCACTGTACTCCAGCCTGGACAACAGAGCAAGACTGTGTCTTTAAAAAAAATTGAAAAACTATGATCATGATATGTATGAGGCACAACTTTGGAAGCCAATAGTTGGTGTTAGGAGGGTGGATGAGAATTAGTGGACTGTGGTCTAGTGTGTGGCTGTTCTCTTCAGTGATTTTTGAGTAACAAATGACTCTTCATGCAAGTTCTAGTCTGTGCTTAGGATGTAGAAGAGGAAAGATGTTTTCTCTCACTCACCTCTAGTTTCATGGCTGAGACCTGTAAAACAAAAGACAGATTAACAAAGGAAAAGCATACAAATGTATTTAGTATGTTTTACTTGACTAAATTTCATAAGGAAATGAAGACCCAAAGAAATGGAAATCTGTGCATTTTTATGCTAAATTTGATGAAGAAGTGGATCGTTGTGGGGAAGTATGATTAGACAAGGGGGATATGATCTGGTAAGAAACTGGAGAGGACTTAGCAAAACTTGTTTGTTCAGATTCTTCTCTTTATCCTTGTGTCTTCAGAGATAAGGATGTTCCTTTCCCTCAGGTATAAGAGAGGGTACCTTTTGAATGAAGGCTTTATGATCTACTTTAGGGGGAAACGGGAAGGAGGAGGTAAAAGTCAGCTTCCTGCTTCTGCTATTCCAAGGTGCCATATTTTGGGGTGGCATGTTCTGAACCCCATCACTGACTATGCAGTTTTTATAAGAGTCAACCCAAATATCTCCTCCTGATGATCTCCTGAAGCCTGTGCCTCTGTATCCATGTGAGAGTCTATGAAAGCAACATTCCAGATACTGACTGGAAGAAAGACAGATTCAAGATTATAACCAACCAATACTTACAAAAACTGTGCTCAGGGATGATTGAGGAAGACTGGAGACTGATAGTTAAACAGTCAGGAGACAAGTATCTGTACTGCATCATGACAACCCATACCCCACCCCTCTGTACTGTTTTCACTGAGTTTGAGGGTGTGCTTTGTAATGAGAGTTAGCTTTTTTTAGGCTTGATATTGGAAACAGCCCTGTGTTGTTTTTTCTGTTAATCCTGAGTATATTGTCCATGATACATATACTTATTATGTACCCACAATGACTCTGACACCAGTTACCTAGACAGGCCAGACTTCACAAGTTAAGGGCACAGCCCTCCACAGACTATCCTCACTTCAAACACCAGCCACAAATTGGGGGTTTCTCAGGATACTTTTACTTCTGACCATCTGGCTACAAATTCAGAGATCCCCACTACTCTCTCAGGTTCAGTAGTTTGCTATAATGACTCACAGAACTCAGAAAAGCACTATACTTGTGATTACAGTTCAGTCATAGCAATAGGATACAAATCAGAACAAGTCAAACAGAGAAACGCATAGGGTGAGATCTGGGAGATTCCCAAATACAAAGCTGCCATCATTCCTAGGAATGCATTGTCCTCCTGGCACATCAGTATGTAACAATACCCAGAGTCCCAACCAAGAAAGTTTACTGGAGCTTTGGTGTCCAGAGTTTTTATTGTGGCTTCATTGAGTAGGTGTAATTGATTAAATCATTGGTCACACGGTTGAGCTAGATCTCCAGCTCCCCCCGCTTTCCAGGAGATGAGGCTGATCTTATGTGGCTCAGAGCCCAACCCACTAATCACATGGTTGGTCTTTCTGGCATGGCCAGTTCCCATCCTGAGTTATGTCATTTATATAAACTATCAGGTGTGGTCAAAGGGCCCACCATGAATAACACAGACCCTTCAGTCACTCAGGAAATTCTAAGGATTAATAAGTTACCTCTTAGGAACAGACAACAAAGGCCATCCAAATTCTCCACACCAACCCTTTATCTGGTGTGTTTCCCTTGTCTGCCAAAGCTGAGAGCCACATTAGGACCTACCTTTAGGTTAGGTTTGAGTGTGTGTCTGTGTGTATATGTGTGTGTGTGTATTTTATTTTTTGTTTGCAATTTAGGTGCCCACCCTATTTTTTTCTTTCTTCTTTTATTCCCATTTCTATGCTACATTGTTCTGTAGCAGCCTGAAACATTTATTAAAACAAAGTGGAGGTGTAAGTGAAATAATCCCAGATACCTCAGAGTTAATCCATTATTCTTAAAATAAAAAGCAGGAGAAATAGGAAATTCTGCTGCCTTGCCATGGAGCCTTTGGGCCACTGCTATAGTTTTCATGGGGAGATTTGTTGTGTTCTGTATTGGAGGGGTGCCACTGGACTCCTAGGCTGAGAATGTCTAGCTGGTTCTGCCATGCTGCTGCCTTTAAGCTGGTTTGGGAAGGAACCTGAGGAGTGTGCCTTTTTCTCTCATAGCCACTCATATATCCATTTAGCCAAGAAACTATTGTAAATCAATTACTTGTCAGTATCCATAAAATGTTTTTGATAGCCATAGCTGATAACATCAGTCTTGGTTTTACTTTCGTGTGTTAATGCAGGTTATTTCCATTGGATTTGTCACTTTAAGCATCAGTTTTTTACTTTGCTGTGTATAAATTCTTACCTAAATAAACATTTTTTAAATTGCTCTTTCATAAATTGACTGGTTTTTATAATTTTCAACCTAACTCTCATTTTCATTTTCTACCTACATGTCAATCCCCTATGACTGTGTTGAGTGCCATCTGCTATATCTGCTGTTTTATTAATGTTTTCTCTGCTTTTAGCTTATGAATAAAGATGAAAGACTAGGCATTGACCCCTTTGCTGTCACACTTGACATTTTACACTAATCAGAAAAACATATATAGCTTGTTATTATGACTCTTTGCTTAGCACATAAGTTGATCTTATATTCTTACTACTATGGTTTTATCTAAGCATATTTGTAATGAAAATTTTATCTGATTTTTATCAGCTTCTTTGAGAGGCTCAAACATATAACGTCTGCACCATGCTCTTCATCTCCCTTTTCCTAGTATATAGCCCAGAATAAACCTAAATGAATAAAACCTGATATATAGCCCAGCATGAATTTTTTTTTTAGAAAACATAAAACCACAAAGTAGATGGGCACATCTTCGATTTGCACATCTTTGTGGTGCTTTTTATGGAGTGTCTCCTGATTTTTTTTTTATTCATAAGTGACTTCAAACATATGCCACAGCTAATTCTGATGCTAAGCTTTATGAAGGAAAGAAAAAGCAAGGGAAAGAAAAAAAAAGAGGGAGAAAAGGAGGAAGGGAAGAAGGAGAGAAGGAAATAGAAGAAAAAAAAAAACTTTTCTTCATTGCGCAAGTAGCTTCTACTCAGTTTTTTGCCTGATCAGTAGTTGTCAGTATGTTTACCACAGAAGAACGATGCACAGAATTTAAAACTGTCTTGTTTTCTCACATCCTAGTAAGGTAACAGCAATAGGATTAAAGGTGCTAGGGCATAGTGATAATGTGACTGTCTTCTACCTAGACTCCTTTTAACCACTCGAAGATTTGAAGAAATAGAAGCCATGGGAAACACAGCAACTCCATTCAACGGTTATTGTGCACCCTGTCTGTAATGCACAGGGGAGATTACAAAGATGAATAAGAGAGTTCTGCCTTCAGTGAGCTTATTATCTGGTAGAATACATTTTGAGTTGATTACATAGAGATAATAACGTTAACAAGGTTTTCCTATGAGTCGTTCATATACTTTGGAAGACTATTAGTTTGGAAAAAAAAATTTTCTATGCATCAGAGCCTGAGTCCTAGGCAGATGGATTATTTTGTAATTTAAGATTTAGAGGTAGAGTACCTAAAAACTAAATGAAATGTGTGAACCTAGGGTGGTCTTGAGTAGAGGTTAGGGAGAAACATTAAAAGACATTCTTGGGGTAATTGAAGAAATCTAAGTATTACCTGGATACTTTCAGCTATTTTAAAATTACTATTGATTTTCTTAGTTGTGATGATAATGGTTTTGTGGTTATACATAGGCGAATGTCCTTACTCTTAGGAGAGGCATGCTGAAGTATTTAAGAGTAAAGTATCGTCCTATCTGCAACTTATTTTCAAATAGTGCAGCCAAAACAAAGTATGTAACATACAAATGTACCTGTGCATGTGAAGAGAGAGAAAGAAACAGGCAAAATGTTCAGAGTTACTGAATGTAAATACTGAGTATAGGAATGTTAATTGTACTGTTCATTTGACTTTTCTGTGTTGGTGAAATTTTTCATAATAAAAAATTTTTAAAAATAGAAGAGTAGCAAAGTTTAGGGATAGCTACCTGTCTTATTTAGCTTCCTGGTGTACTAATTCATTTAGAATGGCATGACATAGCTATGTCAGCAAAGCCAATTTCAACAAATAAAGGAGAGCTTTCTAGGCCGGGCGCGGTGGCTCACGCCTGTAATCCCAGCACTTTGGGAGGCCGAGGCGGGCGGATCACGAGGTCAGGAGATCGAGACCACGGTGAAACCCCGTCTCTACTAAAAATACAAAAAATTAGCCGGGCGAGGTGGCGGGCGCCTGTAGTCCCAGCTACTCAGGAGGCCGAGGCAGGAGAATGGCGTGAACCCGGGAGGCGGAGCTTGCAGTGAGCTGAGATCGCGCCACTGCACTCCAGCCTGGGCAACAGCGTGAGACTCCGTCTCAAAAAAAAAAAGAAGAGCTTTCTTCTCCTTAATTTATTGAATTGATTACAATGCAATAATGAAAACTGTTCCAGACATAATAGTTGCATGTTTAAAATACTTTTTATTTTCACATTTTATGTGTAAGTGAAAAATGGTCAAAAGTATATATAATATCTTTGGTGTTATTTTAAGAAATTTATAAGGCAAAAGCACTTTGTAGACTAAACTTTATTAGAATGGAAATGAGGAAAACCTTGAGATCATTATTTCAATTCTTAATATTTTTTTTAAAATGAAACAAAAGTAATTGTGTTCTATGCCAATGTACTTCATTTTCCTTAGCTGTTGGGCTTTATAATTATCACTCTAGTTCATTTCCCTATGACTTGCATCTTCTGTTTTGCTCAAAATGTCATGTTAGTAACAAACTGTATTTGTGCCCTTAAAAAGTATGTTTTTTAATTTTTTTTTTTTTTTTTTTTTCAGGCAGGGCCCAGGCCTCTTGCCCAGGCTGAAGTGCAGTGGTATGATCACAGCTCACTGAAGCCTCAAGCTTCTGGGCTCAAGCGATCGTCCCACCTCAGCCTCGTGGATAGCAGGACTACAGGCAGGCACCACCATGCCTGGCCAATTGTTTTATTTTTAGTAAAGATGGGGGTCTCTCTGTGTTGCCTAGGCTGTGTTTATAGTATTAAAAGTAAAAACGATTTTTTAAAAGTAAAAACCTATCCCCAAGTCCCTAGTCCTATAGCAAGTAAAATTCTATGTATCTCTATATATTTTGTAAAAATGGTCTGTTGTAAGTTTAAAAGAAAACTTTAGGATTTTTAAAAATCATAATCAATGGTAACTTTCTTGGAATAGTTTACATATGTAGTAGACCATTCTCTGTTTAAACAAATTACCAACTTACTGTTGCTGTGGGAAGCTCTTCATTTCACCTTATAAAACTAAATAGTAAGTGCCAACCATATGTCAGTAAGGGATAATCAAGTGTGTTATAAACCCCTTTCCTTTGAGAAAGTCATTTTGATTTTCAGTAGAGCACATACATTTGTAGTGTGTATGTTGTTGCACCTCGGGTATAAATGTAGTCATCATGTATTTATTGAGAATCTACTATACGAAGTTGTGTGCGTATGGCATAGAGGAGCTCATTTTCTATGAGTAGAGATGGTTGGGACACAGTTTTCCTGAAGACCAAGCAATGTAGATGCCAACTAAAATGCTCTAAAACTGTGGTAAAAAATGGAAGTATCATTTCTAATACAAAAACGGTCTGGGAAAGTCACTTTAATGCTTTGTAGAATGTTTCACAGGCAATTTAGAGATCAGCTGAAACTGAGTCCTAGAGAAGTGGTATGCCCAAGGCCACATTAAGAACTACTTCGACACAAAAACGGACAAGACTACAGAACTCCTAAGTGTCAGGCCGTTGTTCTTTCCACTCACCACAAAGATACAGCATTTGAACTGACCCTTGAATAGGCAAAGATGGGCAAAAGAGGGAACGATTACTCCAGGCCATTGAGTGGCTTCAGAAATCATAGTAGGTAGTTGAGAACTGCTACTGAGAATAATATACAAGTAAATAATGACATGTGTTCTTGCTTCTCCCTATAATGTAGGGTTGTATGGGGAAGAAATGTGAGAGAAGACTTTTAAAAACCTAGGTTAAAGGCCAGGCACAGAGGCTCCCACCTATAAAGCCCAGCACTTTGGGAGGCTGAGGGAGGAGGATCACTTGACCATAGGAGTTCGACGCTAGCCTGGGCAAGATGGAAAAACCCTGTCTCTACAAAAAAAATACAGAAAGTTAACCGGGCATAGTTGTGTGCACCTGTAGTCCCAGCTATTCAGGATGCTGAGGTGGGAAGATCACTTGAGCCCAGGAAGTCCAGGCTGCAGTGAGCCATGATCGTGCCACTGCTCTCCAGCCTGGGTGACAGAGAGAGACCCTGTCTCAAAAAACAAAAACAAAAAAACCTAGGTTGGAATCAAGTACAGAGTACTGTGAATGCCATGCTAAATATTGTGGATTTTATTCAATAGAAAAACAAGGCTCCATTAAGGTGTTACTAAAGATTTTATTGATTACCAGTTTTAGTTTTATTTCCAGATAGTGTCATTACATATTTCCAGACTAATTTTTTAAAGATCCATTTACAGTCAATTTTGTCTTCCATCCCTCTAGGCATGCGTTGTATAAACATACTTTTAAAATATATATACAGGGAAAGTCTTTCCTATAAATCCATCCATCTGGTATCTGATAAGCTCAGTAGATCCAAATTGTAGAGAGCTTGATAATAAGAGATAAACCCTACCAGATGAAAATAACTCCCCTGAAGTTCATCTGAGGAAGATATTGGAAGCTACTTTTTCTTAGGTACCAAACGTATTTGAGTTAATTTTATTGTTAGAATTTGATTATCTGTTTTTCCGTAGCTGAGTTTTGGGGGTCCCTGAGTCCCTATAGTTTTGTTCTAGGTCAAAAGGAAGAACAGAAGGTCTAAACAGAGGATACTTAATGGCAAGGAAGTGTAGATGGGGGAGCCAGTGATGGGTATAGAAGTAGACCCACTAACAGGGATGAAAAAGCTTCAGTGAATAAAGGGAGACTAACATAGATGGCCATAAAAGAAAGAGAATAAAATTAAACCAAAAGAGCATAACAATTTAGAGTATTGTAACGTGATCCTGAAAATATAATACTTTAACATTACAGTACAGTATGGTAGTAATTGTTCACAGCAAAGACCCTGTGTCATATAGAACAGGTTCAATTGTGTCTTGAATTTGGAATGCAGAAAAAACATGAGAATTATCTTAGAAACTATCTTGTGCAAACCTTAACCAACTTCAAATATGAAATTAAAATGTCTGTCACCTAGAAATCCTAGAATTCCTCTTTTTCTAATTAAAATAGAAATAAGGAATAATTATATTTGCGTATATTATCTATTCTGTTACTTTAGAGTGTTCTAAGCCCCAAATGCTGAGCAGCTTATTTATATTGAACTCATCTCAATGAGGCTTCCATGTGGGTATTTTGTAAGAAAGATTTTAATGCTGCCCTACGTCTCCAGACTGTCCCCTGGCTTCTGAAGCTGTTTGTTCACTAAATAAAAAGGTCCTTGTTCTAAGCTCTGTATCTACATGTGCTACAGTGGGTACCTTCTGAGAAAAAAGTAAATGTGGTATCATGAAAATAGCACCAAATTTGGTACCAAGTAGCTATGTAGCTTTAAACAAATCCCGTAACATCTCTTATAGGGAGTTAGTAGATAGTTTCATGAGATCCCTTTCAGCTGTCATGTTGTAAAAAACCAGTTCTACACAATATTGGTCAGAAAGAAAATCTTACTAGAGTAGAAAGGCTAGATGTAGTTAGTAGAAATAGAATATATTAATGGGGAACACTGGAAAAATCGTCTTAAGAAGTGTCTGTTCATATCCTTCGCCCACTTTTTGATGGGGTTGTTTGGTTTTTTCATATATTTCTTGGCTGTATAAATGTCCTTTTTTGAGAAGTGTCTGTTCATATCCTTTACCCACTTTTTGATGGGGTTGTTCGTTTTTATCTTGTAAATTTGTTTAAGTTCCTTGTAGATTCTGGATATTGGTCCTTTGTCAGATGGCTAGATTGCAAAAATTTTATCACATTCTGTATGTTGCGTGTTTGTTCTGATAATGGTTTCTTTTGCTTGCAGAAGCTCTTTAGTTTAATTAGATCCCATTTGTCAATTTTGCCTTTTGTTGCCGTTGCTTTTGGTGTTTTAGTCATGAAGTCTTTGCCCATGCCTATGTCCTGAATGGTATTGCCTAGGTTTTCTTCTAGGGTTTTTATGCCTTTAGACTGTTGGTGGAAGTATAAATTAGTTCAACCATTGTGGAAGACAGTAATGTGAATCCTCAAGGATCTAGAACCAGAAATACCATTTGACCCAGCAATCCCATTACTGGGTATATACCCAAAGGATTATAAATCATTCTACTATAAAGAAACATGCACACGTATATTTATTACAGCACCATTCACAACAGCAAAGACTTGGAACCAACCCAAATGCCCATCAATGATAGACTGGATAAAGAAAATGTGGCACATATACACCCTGGAATACTATACAGCCATAAAAAAGGATGAGTTCATGTGCTTTGCAAGGACATGGATGAAGCTGGAAACCATCATTCTCAGCAAACTAACACAGGAACAGAAAACCAAACACCACATGTTCTCACTCATAAGTAGGAGGTGAACAATGAGAACACATGGACACAGGGAGGGAAACATCATACACCAAGGCCTATCAGGGGTTGAGGGGCTATGAAAGTGATAGCATTAGGAGAAATACCTAATGTAGATGATGGGTTGATGGGTACAGCAAACCACCATGGCACATGTATACCTATGTAACAAACCTGTACGATCTGCACATGTATCCCAGAACTTTAATAAAAAATGAAAAAAGAGAAAACTGAGGATTAAGGAGGTTAAATATCAATTATATGTGAGAGCCGTATTTCAGATCCAAATCTGCTCCATGTTTCAGAGCCTGAGCTCTGCACTGTTGTACTGTGGCCAGAAATGGTTGCATTATAGAAACAGGAATCAAGTAGATCTTGATTAGCAGATAAGATTTGTGAAAGTGAAAAAGGAAATGACCTCAGGAAAAATAACATATGGAACCACCTTGATTACAGCAGGATATTGTCAGAGCATATTTTAAATTATTTGAGTTGAGGTGCAACAAGTTAATTATGCATGAAAATATTAAGAAAAATTCTAGCAGCAAAAAGAGGATGAATATGATAGACAAGGGACTGATATCAGGTAGACCCTTTAGGAGACTTTATTTATAGTAACCCACAACGACTGAATAAAAACTGAACTCCGGGGAGTGACCCTGGGAATAGTGGAGAAAAGTTATATGGAAGATAGCTCAAGTGAAAAATTGATCAGAACTTGATTACAAATCAAACTGAGAATTAGGAAAAAGAGCAAGTCAACGATCCCACCAGTTTTGGTTTTGGAAGAGGATAGTGATGGGAAAACACTGGAAAAGACAGGGTAGCAAAGGTGGTAAAACCTTGATTTTAATTCCCACATAGCTGTTCAAGTGGAGTGTTGTGTAAGCATTTTATGGGACAGACTTGGAGTTTAATGCAAAAACAGGAATGGAGAAATTTGAAATGTTGGCAACTTTTGTATACTCCCTTTATGTTTGCAGCCCAGTTTCCTCCCATCCAGACTTTGACATTTTTTATTAACCAGTTGTGCATTAAGATAATACCATAAATCTGTTTCTACTTTCCAGAAAGAAATTCTGGAACAACAGCAACAAGAACGAAATGATACGAATTTTCATGGCATTTGTATGTTTTGCAATGAAGAATTCCTTGGAAACAGGTTTGCCATTATGCATCTTTAAATGTTACTGTTTTTTAATCTGGAAACCCATCAAAACATCCTTAACTGTTGGTTATATAAGTTAAGTTATATGTGTTGGCTCAGGACCCTTTCGTTTATAAGCAGTACTTTTTAAAAATATGTCCAACATCAGAGATGGACTGTAGTTGCTCTAAGCAGCAGAGGGGTATAAATTCTTAAAATGACAGAAGCAGATTTGTGTTTAATATTATAGGGCTTTTAAAATTGGCTGACCGGCAAGACCATATGCCGCAAACTACTGCAGATGCACCTCCATATACTAACTCGTTTCCTCTGAATCACTGGTAACTTTTCACTTTTGATTATTAAAAATAAAGACATAAAAAAGAAGTGGGAGCACTGGTGATTCTATCACCAATCCCAGCTGGTCCCAAACCAGCTGGTGCAGTACAATTCAATTCTGGCACTAATCACCTGGGATTAGCATCAAGTTTTACATATTTAAGGGCACAGTCTCAAACAAGACTGCCTTCACATTAGATACCCGCCATAAACTCATGGGGTCCCAAGACTACCCAAAGTTTTGACCACTGGTTATGAAGTCAGAAGTTCCCACTGATAATTTCATGGGTTTGATAATTTGCTAGAATTACTTACAGAACTCAGGAAAGCACTGTACTTATGATTACAGTTTTACTATAAAGGATACAGATGAGAAACAGCCAAATGAAGAGACAAATTGGGCGGGTTTTGAGAGGGTCCTGAATGAGTTTCTGATTCCTCTTCCCAAGGAATTAGGACCTGTCACCCTCCTAGCACATTAAGGAATTCACCAACCAGCAACCCACTCTGAGTTTTGGTGTCCCGAGTTTTTATGTAGAACTTCATTATGTAGGTATGATTGATTAAATTATTGAACTCCATCAGCAGCCCCCTCCCCTCTCTGGAGGTCTGACTGGCTCAAAGTCCCAACCCTCTAGTCATATGGTTGGTCTTTATGGTGACCGTTCCCCATCTGGAAGCTATGTAGGGTCCTACCAGGAGTCTCCTCGTTCGCATAATAATAAATATACTGCTATCACTAGAAAAATTACTAGAAACTTTGTGCTAGGAACAAGGGACAAAGACCAGACACATTTATTATTATGCATCAGTAATGTTTACAAATGTACATTCACTTAAATACAAGTTATGAAGTTGTAACCTCTAGGAACTCAGGATGATTTCACTGATTCAGCATACAGTGGACAATCAGAAAAATATCATTCTCTGCTAACTTGAAAGAAAGCAGTCTTTAGTGAAAACATAGCCCAGCACAGTAACTGACATTGTTACGTGAAAAACCTTGGGAAGGAGAAGGTAGCTACTTATTGGAATTTATGAAAGAGTTTAGTTGAGGTATTAATGTTCAAAACATCAGTGGTAAAGGTTTGATTCTCGGATCAGTTAGCATAGAGAAAAATCTGTGCCACGGCCACTGATTGTACTTCTAACTTTTTCCTTCTATTTCAAAGGACTTTATGGGTATAACAATAAAGGCCAGTCTTAAAAGTTAACTTAAAAGTACCAGTGAAAACCCATGCCACCATCAGAAAAATTACCAAACATTACTACTGACAGTGTTTTAACAAGATATTTCGGATTTTATGTTCAGGTAATTATTGACCTAGTGAGGAGGCATGTGATTATTGTCAGAGATCTCTCGTATTGGCATATGGGAAGCTACAAATGATATTTTTGTTTTCTATAAAGTTCTAGTGATGAATGTGGATATTGATATGATTTGAAATATCTATCCATATGATATTAAATTCTTACAATATTGGTATTTGAACATATTAAATATTAGTGTTTCTCTAGTTCCTAATATAATCCCCCTGTTCCTCTAATCTAACTTATCTGCATTCTCTATTGAGTAGGGTCACATAGGAATTACATGAGCTCCTCAGGAGTCTTGACTTATGCTATTGTTCTGGCATAAGTAAATGTATATTTTTTTTAAATAACCAGTGAGAAAGATAAATAGTGTCTAGTTCTTATAAAAATCCCCTTTCCTTCATCAGTTCTTTTTATTTATGAAAAGCTCAGCCTGTAAGATGAAAGACACAACCTGATTCCACTTATACACTATATTAGCAGTGTTGCAGGCGTACATTTGTGTCCTCCCAGCATTGGGACATAAAAATAGAAAGAAGGAGGTGGATAACAGACAAGGATAGAGTAATGAGTACTTTCTTCTTACCATACATCTAATTTTTCTCCTCTTCTCCATACCCTTCATTATTTGTTTTAACCTGTTTGTGTCTTTTAATCTAAAGTATATCTCTTATAGACAGTATACAGTTGGATCATTTTTTATCCATTCTGCCGGTCTTCACCTTTTCATTGTAGTACTTAATTCATTTGTGTTTAATGTCATTATTAATAAGATCACGTTTACTTCTACCATTTTGCTATTGGTTTTCAATACGTTTTAGGTCTTCTCATTATTCTCCTCTATTGTTGCCTTCTTTTCTGTTGAGTAGGTATTTTCTAGTGTATGATTTTAGTTCCCTTGTTTCTTATACCATGGATTTTGAACTCTTTTTCTTAGTGGTTGCCCTGGGGTTTGCCACTAACATTTCAATTGAAAACAATCTGTTTCAGATTAATAACAACTTTAATTTCAATAATATGCAAAAACTTTGCTCCAATGTAGTTTGTTTCCTCCTCACTCCTTTGTGCTATTGTTGTCATACAAATTATGCCTTTATATATTATCAGCTCATGAACATGTTTGCTAATTACTGCTTTATACAGTTATCTTTCATATCAGATATGAGAAGAAAGGGTCCTAAAAATGCAATTATACTGTATTTTATATTTACTTACATTAATTACCTTTATTGGTGATCTTGATTTCTTTATGTAGATTCAAGTTATTGTCTAATGTCCCTTTCTTTTAACCTAAAGAACTTTCTTCAGTTTCTTGTTGGAGAGATTTGCTAGCAATGAATTCTTGCAGTTTCTGTTTATCTGGGAATGTCTTGATTTCTCCTTCATTTTTTTCTTCCATATTTTTTTGAGGAATAGTTTCACAGGATATAGAATTATTGATTGGTAGTCTTTTTCCTTTAGCACTTTGAATATGACATTCTACTACCTTCTAGTTTCCATAATTTCTGGTGAGAAATCACTTACTGAGGACCGCCTGCCTGTATGTAAGGAGTTGACTTTTTTCTTGCATCTTTCAAGATCTCTCTGTCTTTGCCTGTTGACAGTTTATGTGTTGATAAGGATCTCTTATCTCTTGGTAAGAATCAGCGAATTTGAAGATTGTTCAATTGAGATTTTCCAGTCTTCAGAACAGAAGGAAAAAAGAACAACAAAAAAAATAAACAGCTACAGAGATCATCAATCAGATTCTTACCCTGCCCCACCAGAATTTGTGTTCCTGTTTGTGTGTTTAGTGATTTTCTTGGATTAATTCTCTTGATTTCTCCTACTTGAAGTTTATTGGGTTTCTTAGATGTTTAAATTAATGTATTCCATCAAATTTGAAAAGTTTTTCAGACATTATTTATTTAAATGTTGTTTCTGCCCCCTTTCTCTCTGTCTCTCTGTTTCTTTGTCTCTCTTCGCTCGCCTTTTGGAAATCCTATTATACATATGTCGGTAAGCTAGATCTCTGTAGCTCTGTATTTTTTTGTTTTGTTTTTTTCTTTTGTTTCTAAGACTGGAAAATCCCATTTGACCAATCTTCAAATTCATTGATTCTTACTTCCAGCTTAAGTTTTTTGAGCCCCTCTAGTCAATTTTTTATTTCAGTTATTGTACTTTTCAAATCCAAAATTTCTATTGGTTGTCTTTTAAAAAAAAAACTTTCTGGCTACTCTTGGCCACTCTGTGTATGATACATCTCTGCTGTGTCTATGGAGCAGCATTTTTAAAACATAAAATAAAATACATAATAATTTATATCTTTTTATTGGTATTCTGTTTGGTAAGATATCATTTTCATAATTTCCTTTGATTCTTTCGACAGGGGTTTCTTTAGTTCTTTTGAACATATTCGTATTAGTTAAAGTCTTTGTCTACTGTGTCCAACATCTGGACTTTCTCAGGGGTGATTTCTGTTTCTACTTTCTTCCCCCATGTATATAGACCAAAGTTTCTTTTTTTTTTTTTGCATGTCTTGTAATTTTTTTGTTGAAAACTCAACATTTAAGTAATATAATGTGGCAACTCTGGAAATTGGATTCCTCCTCCACCCCACCAGGGTTTTTGTTACTTTTAGTGTGTTTAGTGACTTTCTTGTACTAATTCTCCAAAGTGCATATTATTGCTAATGTGTAGCCACTGAAGTCTGCACAGTTAGTATTCAGCTAATGATCAGACAGAGATTTCGTTAAATTCCTTGAACCATTTTATCTTCTGCCCTTTGTCAAGGGGCTTTGTATGTGGGTTGGGACACACCTCAACACTTCATCAGTTTACAGTTCTGCTTTAGCCTCCACTTCTTGCTTGTGTAGAGTTTCAAGGTTAACCAGAGATGAGAGATTAGGATCTTCACAGGTTTTTCTGGGGCATATATAGACCGGCACATGTGTATGGCCTTCTAGATCCCCAGGAAAATGTCAACTTTCAAAGTCCTCTATAGACACCTCATTACCCAGATTTTCCTTCCAAATTTTTTGGCCTATTGTTTGCTGCAATTAGTATTGCCTCAGGGAACTGTGATGTTACAAAATTGTCACTGATTGTTTCTGGCAAATGCCCTAGGGGTGAGAATTTTTTCAATGGGTAGGCTGAATCATGTCACGTAAAGACAAACCCTGTGAATGGGCCTTTTCCCATCACCTGCCATATAGGCTGAATAGTAACAGTCCTTGTAACATTTCTTTCAGAATGGCCCACTTGTATTCTGTCCCCTCCAGTGGCTCTGAGCCTGCTGTTGTCAAGGCTATTGTAGAGCTAAGGGGAGGAGAATGGAATGGGGCAAATTAAAACATCACAAAGCTCACCATTCTTACCACAGTTGAGCCATGTTTCTTAAATAAATGTTCGTTGGATTGTTACATGCCTCCTGTTAATTCCAGAGTCCTTAAAAAGTTGATTTTGACCATTTTCACCAGTGCTACTGTTGCTTTAATAGAGGAGCAGATTTTCGGAGGTCCATGCCCCACTGTTCCAGAAGTGCTTCTCTCAAAGCTATTTCTTTAATTTAATCCTGTTTGCCCAAATCACATTTATAAGTTTAGTGAAAACTGATTACAAACAGTATTAAACCAGGAAAAAAAATGAGATCAGAGAGCACTATGTAGGGAAATATTTATTCCTAAAGTATAGGGAAAGAATATTTGAAAAGGAAAAGTACATGAAATAATTTTTTAAGTAAAACTTCACTTCAGCCCAAAAGGTATTATGTATTTATAGTTATTACATGCTTTTGAGGACCATTATGAAAGTGAAAAAATATAATACCAGTGCTCCTTGATTTACAGTGGGGTTACATCTCAATAAAGTCATTGTACATTTAAAATGTCATAAGTCAAAAAAAATTTAATATACCTAACCTACCTTAGGCATGCTTTGAACAATTACATTAGCCTACAGGTAAGCAAAATTGTCTAACACAAACCGTAGTTTATAATAAAGTTTTGAATATCTCATGTAATTTATTGAATATTGCACTGAAAGTAAAAAACAAAATGGTTGTCAAAGTACAGTTAGGTCATTAATAATAAAATTAAGCTTATAAAGAAAGGAGTTAAAATAATAATTTAAACTGTTATACATTTAATTTCCCAGAAATTAAAGCAAGTTGACATTAGGAATTAATTTAAAAATTAAAGAAATAATTCAGCAATTTGAGGAATCATCTTGGCTGATCAAGAATTAAAGGACTTCAAAATCTGATATGAAGCAGATCACATAAGGTGCCATCTCTACTCCAAAGCCCCAAAGATTTTCTTGGCCCTTTACCAACCAGCAGCTGTGGCTAGAAGGGTGAAGCCTTCCCTCCCTTCTCACCTCAGACTAATAGGCTGAATCAAGCTAATTTTGAATTAGCTAGCAAACCACTTAGGTACTTGTATTAGTCAGGGTTCTCCAGAGAAACAAGACTAATAGTATATATAGATATATAAGAGGAGACTTATTATGGGAATTGGCTCACACAATTATGGAGTCCAAGAAGTGTCACAATACGCCATCTGTGAGTTGGAGATCCAAGAAAGCCAATGGTAAATTCAGTCTGAGTCCAAAGGCCTTAGAACCATGAAGTTGAGTATTTAGGGACAGGAGAAGATGAATTTCCCAGCTCAACTATCTGGGCCCCCAAGCCTTGGATGATGCCTCCCCTCATTGGTATGGGCTATCTTCTTTACTCAGTCTGCTGATTCAAATGCTAATCTCTTCCAGAAACACCCTCACAGACACACCTAGAAATACTGTTTTTACCAGCTATCTGGGCATCCTTCAACCAGGTCAGGCTGACGTGTAAAATAAACCACCATAGTGTTGGAGAGGACAGCCAGCCCCTTCTTGAGCCTGCTGCCAGCTCCATCTGTACCTGGCCCCCCTTTCAGAGCCTGGATATCAGGCTTAGAACCCTGGGTAGTCCTGGCTAAGGATAGGCCACTCCTAGGGGAACCTCCCCTAAAACCAGAAGACATCAAGGACCACCAGATCAGAGCATGGGACCAATTGAAGACTGTTAACCCCACCAACCCTCTTCCTAACACTGACTTGGCCTTCACTCAGTCCCCTTCCAACTCTTAGATGTCAGTTATAGAACCCTTGGTAAACCTGGCTCAATTTTGGCCCACTGTGGTAGAACTGTCCTGGATCCAGAAGGCATTAGGGATGGTAGCAATGAAGTATGTGGCCAGGGTAGCCTCCCAACACTCCTATCTGCTTTGAGACAGCTGCTTGTTAGCCCTCATTCCCTCACTTTCAATGTCTGTATTCCTGGCTGGCAAGCCCCCAAAAAGTTCAGAGCAAGCCTAGGCTCACATGGGCTTGTTCTCAGTAGGGCAGCATAGCCTGGGATCATGGGGACCTTCCTAGTACACCTATACCTCCTGAGCCAGCTACTGTATCTTGGTCCATTCCAAGGCTTGGGTGTCAGGCCTGAAAACCCTGGGTAGACCTAACAGGCTTGGTTGCTGTTGGGGGAGCACTTTGAAGTCAAGAAGGCCTGACCTAGCTAAGCCTGGAAACAAGTTCTAAGGACTGTCAGTGAGTTCCACCCACATCCCTCCCAGCAAGCTGCCGGCTGCAGCCAAAAGCCTTACTAAACCAATCCTCTTAGATCCCAGAAGCCACTGTGGCTTACCTGAACAGAGCCTTCGAGACTGGCCAAGCCTCCAAACTCATTTACCCCATGAGCCAACCACTGGCCTCTCATCTCGTAACTCAGACTCTAGATGCCAGATTCTTGGGCCCTAGAGAGGTTGAGAGCAGGATTAGGCTCCCCTGAGTATATTCAGTGTGACTCTTAATGGCAAGACATTTTGATCCTAGATAACCTGAGGGTGAGGGAAACCTCCCAACCCACCTATACCCCTTGAGTCAGATATTATTTCTGACAGCACCCAGGCACAATCTAGACTCTGGATCTTCATCCTGGAAGTTCTAGGCAGATGTTAACTATGACTTGGCCACTCTAGGAGAACCTGCCTGGATCCAGAGGCACTGTACTTTACCCCAATATGGCCTTGGGGATAGGGGGAACTTTCTGACCCTCTGCCTGACACCCTCTCCCCACCCCAAAACACACATACACCTACCACACTGCTTACAAGAGGCTCCCAGCTCCGCTTTCACCTGAACTGTTCCACAGCCTGAGCCTCAGGTCTGGAACCCCTGGCAAGGTCTAGCTCTGTCTGGGCTGCCCCTAGGAAAACTTTTGTGGGCGCAAAGGGCACGGTGACCTACCCCAACAAGTAGTTTTAGTCAAAGTTATCAGTAATAGGCAGTGAGACAAATGAGCATACTAACCACAAGGCTAATAAATGTATCCCTTACATAGTAAAAAAAAAAAAAAAGAAAAGTCAACAAACATTTTTATAGAAATGTTTGTTTTATTTCTTTATTTCACTTTCTCGAGGGGGAAAAAAACACTAAAAGCATTTTTTTGAGGGGGACCATGTAAGTGTCTAAATAATCTAGATAAAACCATATAATATCTCACTATGCATAGTCTATCAATGGTGCTTATACTGATGAGGCTTTCCAAGACAGTCACCTTTATTTTATGAACTAAAGTTGGGAGAAAAACTCTGTAGAATATATTATACACGTATACTTTTTTGCTATGTAAAAGTTACGTAATTACATTTGTCCTTTTCTGTGTACATTAATCAAGAAGTTGGTCATTATGTTGCAGATTTTCACAGCCCTTGCATTTAATAGACCTGTTAACTGTGGGCTCCGGGTCATTGTCCAGTGACACACTGGACCTGTTAACTGTGGGCTCCGGGTCATTGTCCGATGATCCACTGGCTAAACGCCTGTGATCTTAGGTCAGAGCAGGTTGTATTTCTGTTAGGAGGTTGCCTCTTACTCTTCTCCATGATGAGTTGGAAAAGTAGAAGCAGCACAGTTAATTTAATAGTTTAAAGCAGTGATCCCCAACCTTTTTGGCACCAGGGACCCATTTCATAATGAAACTGTTTTATCTCAGATCATCAGGCATTAGATTCTTATTGTCATAACGAGTGCACAACCTAGATCCCTCGTATGCACAGTTTACAATAGACTTCGCGCTCCTGTGAGAATCTGATGCCACCACTGATCTGACAGGAGGCGGAGTGCAGATGATAATGCTCACTTGCCCGCCTCCCACCTCTTTCTGTGCCACCTGGTTCCTAACAGGCCATGGACCAATACCCCTGGTTTAAAGGACAGAACCTGATTCTTCTATAGAGTGTAGCCAAGCAGCAGATAGTGGAACAAACTGGTTTCTCTTTACAGAACTGATGTGACTGTACACTTACATACTTTATACTGTCACTCTTTAGTAGCTGAAACGTTTGTGCTTAGCACTTGCTTATACTTCTAATTAGTGTTTTTATTATGTGAATGCTATTCCAACCCAAATGTGTTCTTAGATGATTTGTGAATAATCCTAATTGCTCAAATTTCTTCCTAGATCTGTTATTTTGAACCACATGGCCAGAGAACATGCTTTCAACATTGGATTGCCAGACAACATTGTAAACTGCAGTGAATTTTTGTGTACATTACAGAAAAAGCTTGACAAGTAGGTACTGATTTATGGAACACTGCCTAAAGCTCTTTTAATCTTGGATTCTGTTGTGAATTTTTTAAAATTAATTAAATAGAGTAATTAAAGAAGCAGGAGTTTCCCATGTTGGAGGAGTTCTCATTTTGTGCAACAGTCCTTATTTTGTCTAGATCATATTGCCCTTTGGTGTTTTTTAAATTTTTCAAATACACTATGTCATATATACCAAACAATATACATATCATACAACATATGCTATATAGGATATGAAGAATATACTCACTGTCTAACCTAAGAAATAGAGCATTGTTAATTCCTTTGAATCTCCCTGTGTGCCTTTCCTCATTAGTATTTCCCCAGAAACCACTATTCTTAATTTTGGAATTGTAATTTCTTTAGTTTTCACTGTAACTTGTCTACATATTTAGTAAGGTAAATATATTGTCACATTATGGAACGGTGTTTAATTTTGTGTGAAACATAGTGTACTGTATGTATTCTTCTCCCTTTTGGTTTACATTCACATTTGTATATAATACTCCATTTCCTCAAGGTCACATTCTGGCAACTATATCCAGAGCTTAGCCTGTTGAAATAGGGAAGAAAATTCTTTAGGTCACCAGAATGACTTTCAAAAATGTATCCACTTTTTTTTCTAGGAAAAGAGCCCAAAATTTTTTCTCTGAGAACCCAGTTTTTTTTATTCAAATAAAATACTAACAAGTGTGGTGCTTCAACCCATAGCATTGACAGCAACAACATTAAAGATAAAATAAGAACCAGGCACAGTAGCTCACAACTGTAATCCCAGCACGTTGGGAGGCCGAGGTGGGCGGATCACCTGAGGTCAGAATTTGGAGACCAACCTGACCAACATGGAGAAACTCTGTCTCTACTAAAAATACAGAATTAGCCAGGCATGGTGTTGCATGCCTGTAATTCCAGCTATTCGGGAGGCTGAGGCAGGAGAATCGCTTGAACCTGGGAGGCAGAGGTTGTGATGAGCAGAGATTGCACCACTGCACTCCAGCCTGGGCAACAAGAGCAAAACTCTGTCTCAAAAAAATAAATAAATAAGAGGTAGCAAGTAATCCAGATTAATTATAAAAAGTTTTAAATTCAAATTCTGATGTCAACACTATGTTAAATCGAGTCCCTTCACCCTTTTGTTAAATGACTATTTATAACATAAGACCAAATGTGCCTTCTAGCAAGATTAGCAATAATGAATATCTATAATCAGCTTATCCCCCATAAATTGTCGACCATAACAGAATATACTACAAAAGAATATTATTATGCCCTGGAATATATTCTTTGGCATAAGAAATTGATGAAAAGGTGTTTAGTAGGGATAAAAACAAATTCAAAATTGAAACAATAACAGATTGCAATCATTTGAGAGTTTCCCATGTAAAAGATATTTATACTTAGACACTGTGTGGCTCCAGAAAGTAGAACTCTCTACTTTTTACTGAATAGCAGTTATAATACATGTTGTGTCAACTCTCAGGCTTAGTATGAGAAAGACATTTTGTTAATAATCTGCTCAAAACTGGTAATTGCTGCTTCATTAGGTAATGAATGCCCAGTTGGTAGAAATATTCGAGCAGAAGGTATATGAGAATTATATGGTAGTAACAGCTACTGTTTATCTTATTCACATACATGAATAAATACCTAGCACAGTTCATAGTGCACAGTGAGTGCTCAATAAGTATATATATGAAATTGTCATTTCAAAATCTCTAAAATGTTGGTATTCAGTTTAGAAATCAGAAAATGGCAACAGAGAAGGCAAGTAACTTTACCAAGTCCCCCAGCTAGCTGGCACTGCAGCAAGGAATTAAACCCTGCAAATCAGCTCACAGGATATCGCAAACCATGCAGTAATTATTATATACACTGGGTGCAGTCAGTGCAAGTCATTATAATTATATGAAGAACATACCTACATACTTACTTTAGAATTGGTAATTCAGTTAGTAAAGAACCAAAATGATTTTTGGATATGACCTATCTTTGTCACAGTCTTAACTAAAGAACCAAGTTGGTCAGCTTAGCTAACTAAAAAATACACCATAGTATGCACTCTACAAAGCCAAATGAATAAAGTGAGGGGGGATTCTGACAAGGATGGTATATCCCATTTGAAGATTCTGTGTGACCTAAAATGAATAAATACAAAACTCAATAATAATAAAGGACTAGGCCGGGCGCGGTGGCTTGAGCCTGTAATCCCAGCACTTTGGGAGGCCGAGACGGGCGGATCACGAGGTCAGGAGATTGAGACCATCCTGGCTAACAC
>NW_012106341.1:2101205-2118210 GCF_000951045.1 Mandrillus leucophaeus
TAGCCTGGGCGACTCCGTCTCAAAAAAATAAAATAAAATAATAATAATAATAATAAAGGACTATTGCAGCAACTATACAAGAGACTTGTTTATCAGTGTTTGTATATTTCTTGTAGTTTACAGTGCTTGTACTGTGAGAAGACCTTCAGGGACAAAAATACACTTAAAGATCACATGAGGAAAAAACAGCATCGTAAGATTAATCCTAAGAACAGAGAATATGACCGATTTTATGTCATCAATTATTTGGTAAGGCTTTCTTTTCATAACTTAAAATTTGATTGCAGTACTGCAAACAAAATCTTTCTGAGGACCAACTAATATTTGAATAAGCTATTAATGCAAAGGTCAAAATGTAATTGAGGGGAACATTCAAGTAGTGATTAGCTTTAAAATGGTTAGAGTACAAGACATTGGATTTGATTTGTCTTTTATTTGACAGTGTTTATGTAGTAAAAATGTCATGTCTCTAGAACTCACAGTCATCTTGACCAAAAAAAAAAAAAAATACAGTATTTGGATATCCACATACCATCCCCCATTTCTGTAATATCTTTTAACTTGGGACCAGAGACTCCTTTTTTTTTCTTTCTTTTTTTCTTGAGACAGAGTCTTGCTCTGTCGGCCAGGCTGGAGTGCAGTGGCATGATCTCGGCTCACTGCAGGCTCCGCCTCCTGGGATCAAGCAATTCTGTCTTGGCCTCTCTAGTAGCTGATATTGCAGGTGCGTACCACTGCACCTGGCTAATTTCTGGATTTTTAGTAGAGACAGGGTTTCTCCATGTTGGCCAGGCTGGTCTCAAACTTCTGGCCTCAAGTGATTCACCTGCCTCGCCCTCCCAAAGTGCTGGGATTATAGGTGTGAGCCACCACACCTGGCCAGAGAGACTTCTGTATTCTGTTCAAAAGAAACTGTTGAGTACTGGATGTGTTAGGTGCTATGCGAAATAATTCTTTAAAAACAATCTCTTTGCTCTTTCCCTTTCACCCCTACAGGTGTGTATCTTTATCATTCTCTTCAGACAGTTTATTTTTAAGGGAAGTTTCAAGGAAACCAAACCATTTTACCATGAAATGGGATTTTTATTTGTTGGCTTGTGGGGTAGACTAACCAGGTGACCATGCCAAGGATTTTAAATGTGTTGATAGCTCTCCTTCCCCAGAAACCTCAATGCCGTTTGCTGGCCTCTGTAGATTTCAAGAAGAGGCATTCAAATGGAGACAGTAGGGGTTGGGGGAGAGGCATTTGGAAATATGGGAGGGTATTTTTGATAGACAACAATGACTGGGGAGTCTTACTGGGCCTGCCTTCAATCTACTGATTTTTAAAATATATATATTTGTCATACATTTTTATATATTTTTTATATATGACAAATGTGTATGACTACTCATATAAAAGAAGAGGTTATGTAACTTTCCAGAGGAACTGGAAGAAAAATGGAGAGTTCTGTTTTGAATGAGCATTTTTCTTAAGCAAATGGAAATTATTTTTTCTCTCAGTGTAAATAAATTAAAACCCAAACCCACTGGTCACAAAAGGCTAATTGAATATAATCAGCCATTTTATCTATTAGATAGAAACAAGCATATCCTGAATTATGCTGGAAATCTCTGCTTTAGGGTAGAATTTTGTCTGTTCTAACTAATCCTTGTAGTGTTAAATTCCCCTTGAGAAGCAAGTTTAACATGTGTTTGAAGATTGACTCTAAGAGGTTGCCATGGTTTTCTACAAATGTTTTACAACCAGCTAAAGGCAAACGTACCCTTTGAGCCCTTCCATCTTTTCTTGAAATCACTCAGTCATTACTTCCTAGAGCAAATGCTGCTTCTGGACCCAGCCCAGTCTAATAGGGAGTGGACTTCAGTGCTAGCTCTAAGAAATATTCAGCTACTGCATCTGGCTATAGGAGCAATTTAATAGTTCTTCCTTCTGGGGCTCTTTTAAAACTAATGTTGAAGAGCTTGAGACTAGCAGAACATTATATAGCTGGAGGTTTTTACTTTTTAGAGGAGACTTCAAAGGATTTGCTCACTCTTATTCTGCCAGCACTTTTAGAAAAGTATGATACTTCATTTCCTGGGCATCAAGTAGGGTAGCTGTCAAAACTGAAATCATCTGACAGGGCCGGCCATCTCTAGATGAGCGTGCTAGATTGTGCTGCTCACACAGGGCAAGGATTTGATGTGGCGTGGACCACAGATTTAGAGAAGTGTTTCAAGAGAAAGTAAGGACTTTAACAATGTACAAAATGACAATTAAATTACAACTTTAGAGTCATATTGATAGAAGTCCTTTTTTTAACTAGCAGCTATTTGAGTACTTATAATTTGCAGGCACTATCCTAGGTATTTATATTGAATTATTTAATTCGAGTCACATTTTTATGACACAGGTATTGTCATTAAGCCTGTTATAGGTAAGGGGACTGGGCACAGAGAGGCTGATTTTCCAAAGGTCACATGGCTAGGGCAAATTACTTATCCCGGGCATCAGTTTCCTTCATTTTTACAATTGAGACAAGACTAGTACCTACATCTGATGCTTTGGGTTGAGTATTTTGGCCAAGTAATGGTGATGAGTTCATAATGATCTGTTCACCCACCCTTGCCTATTCTCTTTTGTAATAACTAAAAAGTGAGCCAAGGTCAAAGTAAAGCTGACGTTAATCAGCACTTTAAGGCTGTGCTCCACAATCTTAGTCTTCCTAGCCCAATTCCGATTCCTGTTCCTATTCCCTGTTTTCTATTCCCTATTCCTATGTGAAATTCTTGCTGAGGTAAATAACCAAAAACTCTTATGATCAACAAAAAAAGAAACCCTAAAATGTGTTACGATGCCTTAGCATTGTGGAAATGATGTAAACACCTTTGAAAAGGAGGGAAGAAACCTATCGGCTTCACTAAAGACATACCCATGCGCTAAACTAGAGGGGTGCTCACCAGAGGTATCAGCCGCAGTAACATTCGAGGAATAGTTGAGGGAATACTGTTACAAATTAAAAGTATAATAATATATAGAACAAGTGTATAAAAAACTGTCCCAAATACTAAGAGTAGAGGTAGAGAAAAATAAAGGCCAATGTCTTCTCAGTATCATTTTAGTATTATTCCAGACCTCATTAAAGAATAATATTTAACGCGAAGAACATGAATAATAAATCGATATGAAGAATAAATTCTAAATTTTACTTAAACAATAATGACAATATTTTATTTAAAAAATATGTATATATTCCCTTGTTATCCCTCTGAGGGAAAGGGCTGACATGAGTGTGGGCAAAAGATAGAATTGTTTATCTTAGTAATCAGTGTTAATACATTATTTTATTGATGTCATACATTCTACATACATTTGAGTGCCTTCCAGCTACCAGATGCTAGAAGAGAAAGAAAAAATATTGTAGATAGAAAGGCTGATTTGAGTCACTACTTTCAAAGAGTTCAGGAGTCGGTATGGAAGACCACCACGTAAGCACGTTAGTTTGAACCCTTTGTAATGGTATATCAAAAGTCAGCGTTTGACCTCTCCTATAGCAAATATATGCAGTCATTGAGTCATTCACAGACAGAGCTCCTCACTCCACTTCAAATGCCATAGAGACTGCCAGCGCAACAGTGATGGGAGCATCCAGGATATCCGTGGCAAGATACACTCTAATAGGCGGCAGAAGTAGGAGAGCCAGTGGACAGAGGGGCTGCTTTTGGCTTTCTGAGCTCAGCAAATTGACAAGTTCCGTTTTCCTTCTTAGATGAGATAATTTCTGTGCTTAATCATTCATATCAGTTTCTGAATAATTGCAGACTTGCAAAAACATTAAAATTCGTTTGCATAGTCTGAATTATCTACTTCAAATTCTTGCTTTCTTTTCTCACAAACAAAAGAGTTCAGCAGGTAGTGAGGATGGGTTGGAGGTAAGGTGCCAGTTAGTTTCACATTTAGATAACCTTTCCTCAGAGGGCAACAGACTGCTTAACATCAAGGCTTCAGCTGCATATTCCTACGATGCTCATGTTTCAAACCCTGAGTTTTTCTAAAGGGAATTGGTTCTGCCATGATTTTTATCATTCTTTGATTTAAATTTTTTTTATTCTTAAAGTATACAAAACCACTTATAACAAAAGTAGGCTTTTAACTGATTTTTCATAGTTTTTTGTAGTTCTCCCTAGTGAAATTATTTACGCTGAAAACGCTTTCTGTTTCTGATGGAGTTTTGTGTAAGCACACGGAAGTGACTATGTATTAGGGCAGAAGTGTGATGGGTGAAGGGGATCTTTTTCTTCCATGTTTTTTTCCACCCTCTCATTGTTCATGAGCCATCTGATGCAGGGCTTT
This sequence comes from Mandrillus leucophaeus, assembly GCF_000951045.1. Taxonomy (NCBI): domain Eukaryota; kingdom Metazoa; phylum Chordata; class Mammalia; order Primates; family Cercopithecidae; genus Mandrillus; species Mandrillus leucophaeus. The sequence goes on from NW_012106341.1 coordinate 2,105,542, forward strand.
GAGGGGGTGTCTGAACATCTTTACTGATATGCCTTCCAAACTTTGTTTTTCTTACATTCTTTGCTTTCCTGACATGATTCGTTAGCAGGCATAGTGTCTTAATTAGAGAGTTACATGGTTTTTTTGGTTTGTTTTTTGTTCTTGTTTTCGCTTTGGGTCTTGTTTCTATAATAAATCGTATCTTTTTTTTTTTTTTTTTTTTTTTTTTGAGACGGAGTCTGGCTCTGTCGCCCGGGCTGGAGTGCAGTGGCCGGATCTCAGCTCACTGCAAGCTCCGCCCCCCGGGTTTATGCCATTCTCCTGCCTCAGCCTCCCGAGTAGCTGGGACTACAGGCGCCCGCCGCCTCGCCCGGCTAGTTTTTTGTATTTTTTAGTAGAGACGGGGTTTCACCGTGTTCGCCAGGATGGTCTCGATCTCCTGACCTCGTGATCCGCCCGTCTCGGCCTCCCAAAGTGCTGGGATTACAGGCTTGAGCCACCACGCCCGGCCAATAAATTGTATCTTTAACTGTACCAAAGCAGAGCACTCTAGGAAACTGGGCCACTGTCATGTGCAAATTACTTATTTCCTAATATACTAGTAAACATGGACATTCATTTTCCTCTCAGGTGGGGTAAGTGGTTAATGCTGTATGGCCTAGATAAATCTCTACATATTGTACCTAACACTGAGGAAGTTGCAAAATAATGCTTTGAGTTTAGAAGTTTAACAGTGGAAGATATTTTTTGTTACTTTTGGCTCAAAATACTCATTGACAAGCAACATTTGCCCTTATCATTCAGAATGATCAAATTACAGAAGGCCCGTACTTTAGTAATACCTTGCATCAATAAAACCATGACCTTAAGTCCAAGTACAGAAAAACCAAGTAAGGCATGAAAGATTTAATTCATTGCCCAACTTTCTAATAAGCATCTTGTTGGTAGTGTTGAGGCCATTTTTGGTGTTCCGTAATGAAGTTCAGACACTTCCTGATGACTCTGGGAAGCACATTATAGAGTCCAAATTAACCCTCTCTAATGACGTTATGATAGATCTCTATATATTTAAATGTATGCATCATTTAGCTGATAGATAATGACAGCTTCGAAACCTCTCATTAAGTTGATAAATTATGGATTTTCTTTCTTCCCCTAAATCATAATGGCACTCATAGTTCTTTGTTTTTAGCTAGATGAACACCTTTATTTGGGGGGGGAAAGACTCCGTAATTGAGTGAATTTTGGTTGTGTTTTTCCAAAAGAAGGATATTGAACAACAAAGCTATCTGTGCTTGTAGCAGGTCAGGTGGGCTTGATTCTAACCATAGCTTAGCTGCTTGAAAACATATCCATTAGTGTTCCTACCTCTCTCTTTGTGACACTGTCTGCTTTTGCGTGGCACAATGGGAAGACTGAATAGAAAGAAGACAGGGCAAGAAGAGAGGAAGAAATGGCCCAAGGGGAACAAAAGAAATGATTGGGCCAAAATAAATCATTCCTACTCATCACTCCATAAAGTTTTACTAGCACTATGACTAGGCTTACCAGACATAGCCCCAAAAGAGTGGAACTTTTCCACTGATGGTAAGGGATAAAAGGGATTTTAGTAGGTACTAGAGCACCTACTCATGCCTAGTACTATTTCTTTATAGACAGTAACTCACTCATTTAATCACCTTAAAAAAACCTTTTAAGGTATAATCTAACTTGACCTCAAATGCATTTTTTTATTTTTTAGTTCTAACAAATTGAATTCTACTTTCCAATTCAACTCAAAAAATAGTTTATAGTAATAGTACCCACTATATGCCAGGCTCTGGAAATGTAACAGTGAACAAAGGCCATTAGAATCCCAGAGATTCTAATACACTTTCAGAGTTGAGAAACACTGGTTCAAATTTAAGAGAAAAGAATTTGATTGAAAGGATATTGCTACTTCTCTAAAAAATTATCACATTAAGGTTTCAACTTCATATTGCTTTTGCACTGTCATTAAGTCAAAAAAAGTGTTGAATCAAACAATCATTGAGGACTGTCTGTATATCCTACTTGTACTGTTTCAAAACCATTTAACCATGGGTGGTTTGTTTATTTTTTTTGGTTTTGGTTTTTCTTGAAGTTCTGCATACTCTCTCCCTTCTCTTTCCCCCAATCTCTCTCATCCCTCTGTTCTTCCTACAAAGGAACTTGGAAAATCATGGGAAGAAGTTCAGTTGGAAGACGATCGGGAGTTGCTGGACCATCAGGAAGAGTAAGACTTGTTATTGCTGCTAGTTAATTGCAGTGTTCCAGGAGTAAGAAGACAATGCTTTAGTTTGTTTTAAATTATGAAGAGGGAACCTAAGAAGAAAAAATACCTTCTCTGAGCCATGCATCCCTTCATGTCATGTGGCAGAAACTTGAATTCAAAATAACTTTCACATAAAAATTCCTAAAGACACTGTTATTCCAACTAAATTAAAGCTATTGATTGAACACACAAGTAATACATAATTCAGAGAAAAATACATTCCAAAATGCTTTGCCTGCTCAGTTGGTGCTCAGACCTTGAAGTGATACGATCTTTGAACTTTCCGTGTTGCTGTCATTGGAATAGAGAATGTAGCTGCATTGAAGTTAATCCTGTTCTGTGTTCCGGCCATTGATGACTAACTTTAAACATTCACAGCTTCTTTGCTTGAAATTATAAGCTTGAGAAATGTTCTTTTCAACCTAAAAGGGTTTCTTATTTTTCATCTTCTTTCCAGTCAAAGCTTTTTGGCCTTTTTTCTCTCTCAGGATTTTAAATTATTATTATTTTAAGAGTGAAGTAAAGCTCAAAGGTAGAGAGCTGCCATTTGCTGAATTTTCTTGATGCATAGAGATTCAGGCAGAGAGTCTTCCAGACTGAAATAAAAACATCTTTCCCATTAAAACACACTAGTTGGAATGTTTAATGGGTGAATGTTGAAGTTTTAATGACACAAAAGGTTATAAATAGTAAGTCATGACCTGAGCCAAGGCTTGTGGCTCCCTCCTGGATGGATAGAGTTAAGGAAAATGTTTCCTGTTTTCTAATCGGGAAGCTTCTGTGCACATTGGGTTAGGTTGATCTTGAGAGTCTTATCAGTGATCATTTCTGAGCTTGCCATGAGAAATTCTCTCATCTGAGTTTGCATGGGTGTTCCTCATCTCCACAACTCTTCCCTCCTAGCAGTTTTCCTGGTTTGGGAATGATAAGAAGTTGGTAGTATTTCAAAAAGGTAAATGCAAGGAGCAGGGAAAGTGGTAAAAGGGATCTTGTATCCTTTTCGAGTTCGCTGTCTACCACCAGATATAACACTTGCCCAGTTTTAAATAATCAGTATTTCCCTCGTGAAAGAGACACGGTTTGCCTTTGTAAAATACACTATTTGTCATGCAGAAACACATTCCCAGCATCACACCTCACAGCGTGTGCACTCAGTGGTTGTGGTTAATGAGAGAGAGCATCACATTTTCTGAAATGTCTCCTTTGCAAATTAAACCTCATTGTCTCAGGATGACAGTCCTCTGACTCCAAACTGAGATAGAGACTCAGAAGAATGGCAAATAGGAGAAAATGGAGCAGCACCTGTTCGCTATTTATATTAATTTCATGGTGCTGCTTTGAATTTCAAAAGCTGTATCAGAGAGTCATAATATGATGTGACAGTCTTTACCAAAATGTCAGAGTTGAAAGAGATTGGCAGGGTTTCTTAGTAAGAAGAAAGTAATACCAAGTCACTGTGTAGTATACTCTCTTAATGAAGGGAATGTCTGTATTTTCTTTTTTCTTTTTTAATTCAGCGACTGGTCTGATTGGGAAGAACACCCTGCCTCTGCCGTCTGCTTATTTTGTGAAAAGCAAGCAGAAACAATTGAGAAATTGTATGTCCACATGGAGGTAAGATACCTGTATTTATTTGAATTTTGTTTCATTCTGACAGGAGAAAGCTGGTAGTTGTTGCACCCTCATCTGCTTATACTTTAGTTTCTCAATCATTATTCCAAACACAAGAGACAGGCCAGGTCTGTCGGGGAGAACCAGAGCTCAGCGCAATTTAGTTAGTACAGCTGACTGAACCTGAGTGAGCTGTTTGTTAGTGTGAGATTTCTCAGACCACTGATGCCATCTCACCTTTGAGATGCTTACAAGATCATTCTGGCTCAGCAGGTGGGACAAGTTCTGAGTCTTTTTTACAGTGCTGCTTGTGCTGGTGAATAGGAGAGCAAGAAGGGAGAACATTGCCATTTACAAAGCCCCCGGAGGAATGGGAAAAAGGAGGGTGGGTAGAGAGGGTCTAGGGCATGATCCTACACTTCCTTCAGGTGCCAGCATTTGGAGAGAATAAATGAGGGAGCATTCCTAGTGTGGGCTTTCCCTTCTAGATGCCATTTTTATGTTATAGTGAAGCTTGGAGCTAGCAGTTCTAAACCTTTTTCACCCCCGTATACCTGGAGAGGACACACACCCTACACTCTGATCCTTAGCTGCACAAGGCGGATAGGGAAGGGGAACATCTAATGATTCATGACAGTATCACAGCTTGTGGGCAAAGGGCCGATTATAATAGAAAAATATTACTGGATGATTCTGGTATCTCTCCCTCCCCTCCCTGCAGCCACCTCTGCCAATAGCGGACCATATTCTCTGCTTTCACCCACTTTCACCTCACCCTTATTCAGAAATACTGTTCACCAAAACTTACTTCTCACATCTTAGTTTAGTAAAATAAGGACCTAGAAAGCGCTCAAAAGACCATAACCTTTTACCCTGATTTTAGTTTCTCTGAAAAAGGTTCCCACTAGTATGTGTGTATAATTTCCTGTGTTTAGATTTAATTCATAATATCTTAATGTCTTTGTATTGAAGGCAGCCTTAGTATGCCTATCCTGTGTAGGGATTACCTTTTTGGCATCCTTGACAGGTGTCCTTAACCTCTGCTGGGTCACTCTCAGTGATGACATCACCAATTCCTAATCATCCTGCATATGGTGCTACACTAAATGCCATCCCAATGAGTTAAATGGTCTTTATCCTCTGTGAGATTGTAGGTTAAAACATTGACACAGACAATTGCCGGTGTCAAACAAGCAAAAAAAAGTCTGCATTGTAAAAATAAAAAGAAAGTGTGATTTATAGGAAGGTGTGAGTGAAGAGAAACTTTCAGGTTTAAACAGTGTATTTGACAGCATAAAATGAAAAGCAGAATTTGTAAAAATTACCTATGTGGGGCAAAGAACCTATATCCATAATTCTAGTCCAAATGAACAGTACAATAGAAACATATCTTACTTATACTTTTATCACACTGCAGAATTCATACATAGACTTCTACATTTTTAGAAGGCTACAAAACGGATACATTGTAAATTATAAAAACTATAGATATAAGCTATGAGCAATTATAATGTTGTTGTTGTTGTTTGAGATGGAGTCTTGCTGTGTCACCCAGGCTGGTGTGCATTGTCGTGATCTCAGTTTACTGCAACCTCTGCCTGCTAGGTTCAAGCGATTCTCGTGCCTCAGCCTCCGGAGTAGCTGGAATTGCAGGCACCCACCACCACGCTTAGCCAATTTTTGTATTTTTGATAGAGACAGGGTTTTGCCATGTTGGCCAGGCTGGTCTCAAACTCCTGACCTCAGGTGATTCTCCCGCCTCAGTCTCCCACACTGCTGGGATTATAGGTGTGAGCCACCATGCCCAGCCCAATTACAATGGTTTAACTGATTGACATGACTTGTTTGGACTATGCTGTAAAAAGAAGTTGGGTATGGAGGGAAGTAGTTAGACTTAGAAGACTTTAAAAGCAGAAGATACCAAACTCAGACTGAGTTTCTAAACTCCTGTGAATAAGTTGTTTATAACTTCAGCCTGAAAGATTAAATAATTCATTTGCTTACAAATGTATTCATTCCTTTTTTTAGGATGCACACGAATTTGATCTTCTCAAGATAAAGTCAGAACTTGGTAAGTTTGATTCAGAAGTGTTTTTCTGTGATGCTTCATTTTTTATAAACCATCCTGTAAACTATGCCTATGTTCAGTAGCTACGATTGGAGAGCGCACCACCAAAACATGTCTCTCTATATATGGTCTTGACAGAACTCTCTGTGAAGCAGTGATGCTCAACCATAACAGTCAAATATGGTTTTTGGTTTCATATACTCCTTCTTCCTCTTTCCTACATATACGACTGCTTCAAATGGAATATAAATTAGTGGTTAATAATATATCATAAATTGCAGGGGGCTAGTAGAATATGGATTTTTAAGTCAAACTAGAGTTCAGATTCCAGCTCTGGCATTTACTGGCTATCTGACATTGGGCCTCGGGTCAGAAAAATGTTCTGATGAGTGAGTAATGTATGGTAAATGCCTACTGCACTGCTCAGCAGTATAGCTAGGATTGTTTGTTGTAGGTGTACCCAAATGTATCATTCTCAGTATCACAACAATAGAAGGATTTGGGGCATTAGGACATAAATAAAGTACTGACTTGCTAATAGATCTAAGACAGTAAAAAACTTACTTCTCACATCTCAGCTCCATCACTGTTTTCCTGGGTCCTTGGATGTGTTACTTTGCTGCTCTTATAGACATGTATATACATTGCATATATAATTAGCTTAGTAGTCAAGCACATGGGCTTTGCAGCTGACAGCTATCTATGCGACCCTGGGCAGTTTCCTAATATGTAATGTAGATATGATACTACCTATCTGATAGGGTTTTATGAAGATTAAATGTATTAATACACAGAAAATTATTAGAATAGTGCCTAGCTCATAAGCCCTATGTAGATATGGGCTGTTATTATTTGGTATCTATTATGCTTTATAATTGTACTACCTCTTCAGGTTGATTAAGAAAAATAAGTGGCTTCTTTAAGAAATTATAACAGTGCAAAAAATGGGTCTGAACAGTTGTCTAATGATTCTGTATTTTGTCATTTTCAGGATTAAATTTCTATCAGCAAGTGAAACTGGTCAATTTTATTCGGAGACAAGTTCACCAATGCAGATGTTATGGCTGCCATGTGAAGTTCAAATCCAAAGCAGACTTAAGAACTCACATGGAAGAAACTAAACACACTTCGCTGCTCCCTGATAGAAAGACGTGGGATCAACTGGAGTACGTACTGCAGAACCACATGTGCACTTCTTTACTCCCTTTGATTTTGTCCCTTTATTTAATTTATTTAAACTTACAGAAAAAAAGGAATACATGTTTATTATAAAAAGTATACATCAGTATAGTGTAGGGAAAATGTAAAAATCTTCAAAATGCTTATTTTTAAAATAATCCCCCTCTTACAAATGAAATCAAGTATTTTTCAGTATTTGTGATATGGAGATAGATACATACATAGAGAGATGAAGTAGATACAGATTTTTTAAAGTATATTTTATTAACAAAATATTGTAAATATCTTTCTATAGCCAGTTTCTATCTGTTGCATCCTTTCTAATGGTTGCCAAATAGCCATTGTATGGATATAATCTGTTCTGTTAGATACTTAGGTTGTTTCTTACTTTTTGCTATTATGATACAGTAAATATCTATATGCCTACATTTTAGCCACTTATCTAATTATTGAATTAAGCTGAACTACTAGAAATGAAATTACTATGTCAGAGTTTGTACACTGCTAGGACTTTTGGTATATATTTTGTATATTGGCACTTGAAGAAATTAAGCACTTGGTCATCTGTTGTTGGATTCCCAAGTATTCTTTGCCAGAACCTTCTGGACTGGTTCCCAAGTATCCTTTGCCAAGAACCTTCTGGACTGGTTCTCACATCATTCTGGATAACCTCAGTCAAGGGCTCCTCTGAAAGGCTGTGGGGTTCTAGCTGCCCGGAGCTCCTTCTGTTCTTAGGGAATAAGTCAGTTCCCCCAGAACTTTAACCAGAAATTTCTAGTTTTTCTCCTTCAGAAAATCCCACACTTGTGAGGGTATCCTGTTCTTATAATCCTTCTTATATAAATTAAGATTTGTAGTATTCCAAAAGTAACTTCAAAGTGTATTCAGAGAAGAAACCAGAATAACAAACTTCATATTCCGTAAGTGTTTCCTTTTGTGATTAGCTAGAAAGAAGGAACGATTAGGCTGGAAAACAAAACACAAGGGAGAGCTTATTATTCTCAAGTATTTGAAGAATTTGTGTTTGAAAAAATAACTATATTTGAAGTTTGTTAACTTATAAGGAAGAACTAGGACCTTTGAGTAGAAATAAAAGAGATGTCATTTTTAGCTTCATAGGAGGTGTATCAAACGACTAGAGCTACCCACTACTGGGGTAAGCTGCCTTCAAAGATCGTGTGTTTCTTACCATGATAGATGATCAAGCAGAGGCTAAGTGGCCAGCGGGCATCTCCAGAGGCAACTCTGGAGCCTGGGAGGTCCACGATCTTGGTTTACCAAATCTAGATAGTAGATTTGGTAAGGTTGATGTCAGCCAGTAAAAGTCAAAGTGAAAGCAATCAGAATTTGTCTCCAATATAGCCTTTGCAAAATGCTATGAAATTGTTGGCAAGGATACCTGGCAAAATTATAGTAAATGTGTACATTCAGCCACCTGAACAATGTATTAGTTTGGTAATTTAATACTATGTATCTGTGGTTGTTTTCAGGTATTATTTTCCAACCTATGAAAATGACACTCTCCTGTGTACACTATCTGACAGTGAAAGTGACCTGACAGCTCAGGAACAAAATGAAAATGTTCCCATCATCAGTGAAGATACATCTAAACTGTATGCCTTGAAACAAAGCAGTATTTTGAACCAGTTGCTACTACAAGAGTGCTTGAAAAACTAGAAGAAACTACCACAGAAGCAATTTTTCATGTTTTTCTTCTATGAGACAGGCATGAAAGAATAATTTAAATTTAAACATCAGCAAAGGATTAGTCCTTGGTGAAATAAACTTTTCAAAAACTAATGTTCTTTTCAAAAAATAAAGTAGGAAAATGCACTTATTAAGAACATGAAAAAAAATGAAGTAGGAAAATAAGATGAAGACTTTGTATTTTGGCTATCAAGTTTTATTGTGTGATCATCTTAAATGAGCTCATTTCATTAAACTCATAATTATCTACAGAAGGATATGTCAATTACAAAGAAATGAAAAGTTTGTATTATTTATAAACCTGATTTTTCTATCAGTAGTTTCAGTCTCCTCCCCAAGGACCTTCTTCATCCAACAAGTTACAAAATTTGAATGTCCTTTCTGTACTACGTTGGGTGACCTGTAAATGTAATGACCAAAAAAAAAGCCACAGAAGAAAGAAGAAATGGTCAAAGACCTGGATAATATGCAAATTGGCCATTATATTAGAACAATCAAGAGCTGACTGTATTATCATTACCGCTTTCTGCCTAGGGTAGCCAAATTCTCTAGAAATAGACATCAACCCAGTTAACTTCATTTTTCCCTGCAATGTGTCTATCGCTAACATTTAAATACTATTTTTTAAAGACATAACCACAATACCATTATGATACCTAAAAAAAATTAACATTAACTTAATATCATCTGTTTTCAGTTTTTCCCACTTGTCTCAAAATATGTGTTTACAATATTATCAGTTTCATTACTGATAAATATTGTGTGCCTCCTGATAAGATGCACTGAGGAGGGCAGAATATCACTTTTGTAGATTTATACCAAAAATGCATAACTTGGATATAATGAAGAAACAGTCAAATCCAAGTTTGAGTGGTATGGTAGCTCATATCTGTAATCCCAGCACTTTGGGAGGCCAAGGCGGAGGATCACCTGAGGTCAGGAGTTCAAGATCAGCCCAGCCAACATGGCGAAACCCCATCTCTACCAAAAATACACAGATTAGCCAGGCATGGTGGCATGCACCTATAGTCCCAGCTACTCAAGAGGCTGAAGCACAAGAATCGCTTGAATCCAGGAGGCAAAAGTTGCAGTGAGCCGAGATTGCACCACTGCAGTTCAGCCTGGGCAACAGACCGAGACTCTGTCTCAAAAAAAGGAAAAAAAAAAAAAAAAAAAATCCAAGTTTGAAGTACATTCTACAAAATAATTGGCCTTTACTCTTAAAAATCTTAAGATCATAAAACACAAAGATTGAAAAACTATTTGAGATTAAAGGTGACTAAAGATAGCATAGCATGATCCTAGATTGGATGCTAGACCAAGAAAAAAAAAGTTTTTCTTTTGCTATAAAAGACATTAGCAGGACAATTGGCAAAATTTGAATAAGATTTGTAGTAAATGTTATGGTATTGTTGTTAATTTCCAGATTTTGATAACTGTACTGTGGGATGAGAATGTCTTTGTTTTCAGGAAATATTAATACACACTGAAGTATTTAGGGGTAAAGGAGCATTTTGTTTGCAACTTATTCCCAAAAAACTAACATGGGTATATAGAGAATAATGAAGTGAACATGGCAAGATGTTAACATTTAGGGAATCTAGGTAAAAGTATGTGGAGATTCTTTGTACTATGGCAACTTTTCTGAAAGTCTGAAATTATTTCAAAATTAAAAGTTTTTAAAAATGTCTTTTTTCAGCCAGGCATGGTGGCTCACTCCTGTAATCCCAGCACTTTGGGAGGCTGAGGTGAGCGGACCACGAGGTCAGGAGTTTGAGACCAACCTGGCCAACATGGTGACACCCCGTCTCTATTAAAAATACAAAAAGTAGCTGGGTGTGGTGGCGGGCATCTGTAATCCCAGCTACTCGGGAGGCTGAGGCAGGAGAATTGCTTGAACCTGGGAGGTGGAGGTTGCAGTGAGTTGAGATTGTGCCATTGCACTCCAGCCTGGGTGACAGAGCAAGACTCCATCTCAAAAAAAAAAAAAAAAAAGTCTTTTTTCAGTTGGTTTGTTTAATCAGGTTCCAAGTGAGATCCATGCACTGTATTTGGTTGGTATGGTTCTTAAGGGTCTTTTAATATATGACGATTCACAATTTTTTTTAAAAAATGCCACTTATTTGTTAAAGCAATTGGATTATTTGTCTTGCTTTCTGGATTTGGATGATTGTATCTTCTGTATATTATTTAACATGTTCCATTATCATCCATTGTCTCCGTCCATTTCGGCTACTATAACAGAATACCTGAGACTGGGTAATTTATAAACAATTAGATTTTCTTTCTCACAGTTCTGGAGGCTGGGAGGTCCATGATCTTAGTTTAGTGTCCAATTCGAGAGCCCAGTCTCTACTTCCAAGATGGCACCTTGAATACTGCATCCTCCAGAGGGGACAAAGGCTATGTCCTCACAGGACGAAAGGATGGAAGGACAAAAGGGCCTAGCTAGTTCCCTCCAGCCCTTTTGTAAGGTCATTAATCCCAGTGATGAGGCCTCTGCCCTCATGGCCTGATCACCCTTCTGAAGGCCCCACTTCTTAACACTGTTGCAGCAGGAATTAAATTTCAACAGGAATTTTGGAGGGAACATCAAAACATTGAAATTATAGCAAACCCTTTTGTAAGGTCATTAATCCCATCCATGAGGGCTGCCCTCATGGCCTAATCTCCCTCCTAAAGGCCTTTCTGACCTTTCGTTACAGAGGGTTTTTATTTTTATTTTATTTTATTTTCGAGATGGAGTCTCGCTCTGTCTCCCAGGCTGGAGTGCAATGGTGCAGTCTTGGCTTACTGCACCCTCCGCCTCCTGGGCTCAAGCAATTCTCCCGCCTCAGCCTTCTGAGTAGCTGGGACTTCAGGCACCCGCCACCAAGCCCTGCTAATTTTTGTATTTTTAGTAGAGATGGGGTTTCATCATGTTGGCCAGGCTGGTCTCAAACTCCTGACCTCAAGTGAGCCACCACGCCCAGTCCTACAGTGTGTTCTTTATGCAGCATATGTGCTACGGAATGCTAGAGTCTGAGGCTCTGGTTTTCAATTATTAATGTTAGTCTGTGTAGGTAATGCCCCAAAACTAATCTTGGAGTCATATTGCCTGTCCAGAGACTCAAGAGCCAGCCTCCTCTCACCATGTGGTCCTAACTCAACTGTGTTTGTTAATTACATAGACTCACACCTCTAGATTTCTACCCCTCCCTCTCTGCAGATACCATGGAAGGCTTTCATTGAAAACTAAGAAAACAAAGATATAGGAGCCTGTATTATAATGAAAAATGCGTAAGTTAAAGATTCAATTAAGTTAAATGTTTTAAAACCAAAGATTAAAGAGGCAGTTAGTCTAGGCAATTAGACTGTGCCTACCACAGTCTGTCTCTAGGAATCAGGTCTTGTTCAGGACATCAAGGAATGTCTGAAGAGGTTTTCAGAGCATGCTTCAGTGTTAGGACAGGAGCAATGGAAGAATGAGAACACAATAAACTAAGAGTAATTAAACTTGGGAAGGAGAAAGCTTTTTTGGAGAAAAAGTCGATAGAGAACAAGTCAAATAGATAATAAAAGGAAAAATGAAATTGAAGAACAGACCAACACATAAAAAGGAAAAGATGTTGTACTTAGGGTTTAATTCATATTGGCAGTTGTTTTTTTAAGTGGCTAAACGTTTTCAGGTTTATTTGGGGACAGAAATGGCAACTGGGACCCAAAGAAATCTAACAAGAATAGAAGCAAAATCTCAGCAAACTGTACTGACTCCTAGATGGAGCAAGAATATAGGCCACTATTGGCGAAGGACTCTTTATGTAGCTCTAAGATAGAGACTCCTTGATAAAAA
>NW_012106341.1:2118865-2151898 GCF_000951045.1 Mandrillus leucophaeus
GATCAACGTAAAAAGTAAGTTATACTGTAACAAATTCAACTATTTCTCCCTAAAAGGCCTAGAGAGAAACCAAGCACTAGGACACATCCACTACTGCCAAAAAAGCAGAAGTACTGCTGGAACCTGGACAGATTGAAAGCAAGGGATGGCTGTATGCTGAGGGCTCAGCAGAGGTCTGTCCTCACTAGGTCCCAGTGCAACTAGTCTAGTCCAGTTGGCCACAATATCCGTCCTCCTTTTCTTCAATAAAATAAAGTGTGGTTAGGTATACAGCTACCTAAAATGAAAATTACATTTCCAGGTTCAAGTTATCCTGAATTGCACTTCTTTTGCAGCTCAGGGTACTCATGTCTAAATTGCGGCTAACAAGATATAAGCAGGAGGTCTCATATGACAGATTCCAGGAGTCTTCCTTAAGATACTGGCCATAAGCACCCTCTGCTTTGCTTTTCATCCCTTCCTACCTCCTGTAGCCTAGGATGTAGATAATCTGCATATGGGACAGTGAGGTCGAAGTCATGCATGATGAGACATCTATGTCAAAAGAATCTGGATCCCTGACACTGTGGAGGACTGTACAGCCCTGGAATGCTGAAATACACATTTATATGAAGGAAATAAAGTTCTACCTTCCCACAGTTATTTAAAGTTTTCTATAATTCATAGCCGAGCCTCATTCCAACCAGTATGCCTAGGGATTCAAGCTGCAGAAACATCAAGAGCAGTTTTAGTTCAGGAATAGGCTGAGGATGTTTTCCAGCTGAAACAAGTGAAGGAATGAAGGGAAAACTGTTCTTAGAAGCCAGCCTTCACAAGCTGAGGCAGTTCCAAAGTCCAAGGCAACAACAGGAGCCACTGTGGCAAAGAACTGGGAAGTGAGCACACAGGAGAGTGTGGAAACCATGCCATCATTATTTAGAGCACAAACTCCCTGGGTCAGGGGATGTTGAAGAGAAAGGGCTCAAAATGACAATACAGAATGGGAAAGAAAGAGTCAAAACAGACCTATTTCTCAACTTAAGAATGCAAATGTCTCATATGCCACCCTGAGATAAATATCTGTGGATTCTTCCTCCAGGAATGATAAAGCATGTTAACGTCTTCAGGAGGATTCCCCCCAATCAGGTTTAAGTTCAGAGATCAAGGAGATCAGGTAACACTAGCATCCTGGGGAATCCAAAATCAGGATGCCACTAAGTCTCTGTTGTGGAAAATGCAGGGCTCTGGGAGCATCATTATAGAAGATCTTGGAATTGATTCGTTTTCTTTTGTTTAATTTTGTTGGCGGTTAGTGCTTTCATGATACTCTTTTAAAAGTGAGATATACCAGAAACTTGGTGTTTAACTTCAAGTTCCAATTCTGGAAGAAAGCCACACTAGCGATTCTAATGAGACACTGTCCAGGCTGCTGGAAGAAACCACAGTGCTATCCCAGCATCAAGAATCTAGTTCAGAATGAGCAGAATCAGAAATTGGGAAGGATGAATTTTAGACTCTAATGGCTTCTAACTTTAACTCGGACAAGAGAATCCAATCTTTGTACTTTAATTTCTCCCTGAGAGATTCACAATGGTCAATATTGTTTTTAAATTTGAAACATCAATATTTTACTGGAATGTTTTTTATTGAAGCAACTTTACATTGCCGTATTATCTCTTTGCATAACCTCTGATATACTGTTGTGAACATGTTTAGACTGTTGTGAACATGTTTAGACATAATGTTAGACATAATGGAAGATGAAATTGGGAACTTTCAGCTAGGGTTCAGCATGGCCCTGGAATTATACTTCCATCAGTGAATTGCCTTCTGAGAGCAATAGCTACATTCTTCACCACCAGTCCTGGGAGAGTACACAAAGAGTAGTTGTCATTCAGGTGGGGGCGGTGGGAGATGCACTCCTGAAGGTGGGAGCAGCACTGTCCTGACAGACCTCCTGCAAAGGAAATGGTCACACTCTTGGTTGGCCTTAGCTTAGTGGGTAAGCCCAATGAGCAAAGAGGACACAAACCTGAGGAGTGTTGGAAAAGGGGAAACTCATTTTCCACAGTATTTTGCTTCTGTGAGAAAGAGAATCCATTACATAACATTCTTGGTTTCTCTCTGCTCCCTCTTTCACTTCTACAAGACAGAAGGAGTGAATTTTCTGACTAGAAATTTCAAGGACAGGAACTAGGCATCTGTGCTTCAGTCCCTTCCTCCTTTATTTCTTTGGGATTTGCCTGTCTGCAGAGAGAACACAGCCTGTTCTGCCCCACTGTTGTACAAACATCAGATGGAAGGGTCTTCCCCATGCAGTTGGAAGGCTGGAATTGTCCAACACTGTCTGACTATGTATATACATAAGTGCCTAATTTGGGGGCTCAGTATTAAGAAGCTCGCTTGCCCACAGCAGTAAGCCGTGTTCTGCAATATCATCTTCATTAGCAATAAAGGTGATATTTCATCTTCATCTGCTTGGCCGTTTATCAGTTGGCTCTTCTGGAAGGTACACAGCCTCTTAGCAAATGGTGGATGTGGCCAGGATTACCATGAAACCACCTCTTGGAAAGTTACCACTAAATACACTAAGTCCAGTCAGTAGGCAGAGTAGACTTGTTTCACATGGAACTAAGGCTGGACAAAATGAAGCCAGAGAGCTGATGGCTTGGATATCACTGTGAACTAGTTAGACATAGACTTTCTGAAAACCCATCAGTACTAGGGTGTTCACTTGTTGAGTCCCACAAACAGCCTTGAGAAAGAATTTTAGTGCAAGTCATTTTTTTAAGAGGTAAACCCAGAATATACCAGTTCAGGAAGTAGGAGAATGAAAAATGAAAAAAAAAAAAAAAAAAAGAAACTGTACATTAAGGAAAAAGTTGCTGGTATGGGAACTAGGGCTCAACCTCACTGAGGACCTCTGGGAGATTGCACAGAACACTATTCTTACTGTTGCCCCGCAACAGCGCCCGCCCCCCTCTCCGCCACCAAGGGGCAAAAAAGCTAGGCTATTCACCCATTCCCATTGGTCATGAGTTGAGGGCTGTTCCCAGGGGCATTATTAATTCCCTGGCACTTCCAGCCTGCCTCACACATTGATTCAGCATCCTCTGAAGGTGGGGGAAGGGCCTCACACAAAGACTGAGGAAACTGTAACGCAAAAAAGATCTGGCAGATCATGACAGTAACTGCTACAACTCTAGGTGTTGCATCACCACAGAAGAAAACATTTTATGTAAGGCTCAGTGGTCCTCACAGCTTTTCTATGTGTCATCTCACTTGACAATGAAGATATAATCTTACGAGGTATCTAGCCAGGAATTTTATCTTCATCAAGGCTAAAGAGAGGATGGGAAACAGGATCAGACAGATGAGGACCTGCCAAAAGAAAAAAGCACAACAAAGTGACTTCCAACAATACAACACATGGGAATTTACAATGAGACAAAGCCAAGTCCTGAGCTTTTTTAATGAATGGAGGAAAAGCAATTCTTTGAGAGGATGGATTAGAACATGCAATCAGAACAAGAATAAAAGTTTTAATGTCAGTACTTTGCTGAATGTATATGCAGAATTGACACACTCCATCCACTTCCATCAAGGGCATCAAATTTCAGATATTGTTTGCTTTGTCTGCAAAAATAGCAACCCTACATCCTTGAAGCTTAATTCAACTCCCTCACTATGTTTTAGATGATGGGTAGTTAAAGGATTAAACTGCTGTAGTTGAACTCTTACGCCTTATAATTGATATATTGAAAGGCTAAAGCATGTTCGATTCCTGACGATAGCAGTCTGTATGTTAAATTCAAACTGAAAACATTCAGCAAAGTTAATATTGACTTCACAATGTTCTGAGATTTAAGTGAAGCTATGCTCTTTTTGCCTTATAAAATTAGATTGCAAAAAAAACAATTTTTGAGGATATTCTCAGTCAATTGACTTGGTGAGCAGGAAATCAAACTCTAGTAAGATCATAGTTACTGGTGTTCTATTCATTTGGAAAACAAGAGCAAAAGAATATGCTGTAGTAAATTATTCATAAATTCTTTTTAATTCTAGAGGGGAAGAAAGTGAAAGTAAAAAGCAAACATTATTAATCTCTTACTGTCACAAAAAAAAACCCACTGCTACACCTCCATCATTGCCTAAAAGATAAACTCCAAAGACTAGCATTTGAGACTCCTCACAGTCTGCCAAAACTGCCTCCCCCCTCGTCAGATCCATCACCAAGTCCTGTCAATTCTATCTCTAAAACACATCTCAGTCCCTGCCACCATGGTCTGTTACCCAAACTACTATAACAGTTTCCTAACTAGCCTCCCTCCTTCCTCTCTGGACCCTCCAGTGTGTTCCTTCATAACAGCTAGAGTGGATTTTTAAAAGTCCTCCCATGGAGTTTGAGACCAGCCTGGTCAACATGGTGAAACCCGATCTCTATTAAAAATCCTAAAATTTGCACACTTGTAATCCCAGCTACTTGAGAGGCAGAGGTGGGAGGATTACTTGAACCCCAGAGGTGGAGGCTGCAGTGAGTTGAGATTATGCCACTGCACTCCAGCCTGGGAGACAGAGCGAGACTCCATCTCAAAAAAAAAAAAAAAAAAATCCTCCCGTGGTGTAATGGACCTTCTAGGTTACTTACCCAGCATCAGTTCTCCTTTCTTTCTTTCTTTCTAGTTTTCCAATTCTTTGGGGAACCACTCTATCCTCATTAAGTAACAGCCATACCATTTGGAATTGACCCCAGCCCTACCTCCAGGGGGAGGAGAGTGCTGACTAGAGTAATAACTTCACCCTTCCTGCAGACTGGCTTATTGGATTAGAGATGGGCAGTAACTAAACCCAAGACCAAGGTGCATAGCAAACCTGGGTCACTGTGGCCAGTCCACATTGCTCCAATCTGGGAGAAGCTGAAGATTTCCGTTAAATGACTTAGAGAAACTAAGACTCCCTTTCCTTATAAAAAAAAGAAACATGTACTCTAGTTGCTGCCAAAGCCATCAAGTGCTATTGAGAGAAACTAGCCCAAGAAGTTTAGAGAAGAGCAAAATCAAGATAATTTCTGAGGAAGGAGTCAGAGCCCTCACCTGAGAGCTGTCCTCCTCTGAACTTCTCATTTAGTCGGGCTATAAACTCCCCTTGTATTACTTGAACTTTTTAAGTGGAGTTTCTATTACTTGCAATAAAAGCTTCTCAACTGATATAAATGGCTTCCCGGAGAACATGGAATCAAGTTCAAACTTTCTTTTTTTTGAGACAGAGTCTCGCTGTGTTACCCAGGCTGGAGTACAGTGGCACGATCTCAGCTCACTGCAACCTCCATCTCCCTGATTCAAGCGATTCTCCCACCTCAGCCTCCTGAGCAGCTGGGATTACAGGCATGTGCAACCATGCTGAGCTAATTTTTATAATTTTGGTAGAGACAGGATTTCGCCATGTTGGCCAGGCTAGTCTCGAACTCCTGGCCTCAAGTGATCCACCCATCTCGGCCTCCCAAAGTGCTGGGATTACAGGCGTGAACCACTCTGCCCAGCCTCTACATTACCCATGTATCTTCTACTTTGTCCCATGCCATCTTCTGGAGTGTCCACTATTCCCCAGGCAACCAGGCCTCCTTCCGCTCCTTGGACAGGAGACTGCACTTTTCTCTGCCTCAGTGTTTTTGCATGTTTTTCTCTCCATATATTCTTGCCCCTCCTCTTTACAGTAATGTCATCCAGGCCTCAGCTTAACTTATCGCCCCATACTTACCCAGTCCCCTGTATATGTCTAAACTAATGGGTCTGCTGCCAATGCAGTTTCAAATTTAGCAAGCCCAAAGAAAAGAAGACAGGGGAATGTCAGGCTGTCAGCTGGAAATAGTCCTGGGTGCCATAAGCAAATATTGCATTTGGTCTCTTCTTCATCTCCCCTCTGTTATACAGTAGATTTGTGGGGCCATCTCATGGGGTTGGGAGAATTTGATTCACAAGAGTCCCAGAAGGGTGCTGCCTGTGAATCAAAAGCCAGGTAAGGAGCCAGACTGCACTTTGCTGTGTGGGATCTAGAAGGTGGCGTGCTGGAAGCTGGTGCTGAGTGATACGTGGGGACAAGGTGGGGGAGTGAGAGAGACCAGCAAGGCAGTGAAGAGACTGGAGAGAGACTGAAGGGGTCAGAGAGAGGGCAGAGCATTCAGCATGGGAGAGACAAAGAGGACTTTGAGGATATTTTGTTAAACAAGGCATGGTGTGCAGGTGACTTCCTTAAAAACATTCCTCTGGAAGCAGAAAATAGATGATTATCAGGGGCTGGGGGATGGGGGATGGGGAATGAGGAGTTAATGCTTAATGGTTACAGAGTTTCTGTTTAGGCTAATGAAAACATTCTGGAAATAGATTGTAGTGATGGATACGTAACATTGTGAATGCAATTAATACCAATGAGTTGGCTGGGCGCAGTGGCTCACACCTGTAATCCCAGCACTTTGGGAGGCTGAGGCGGGCGGATCACGAGGTCAGGAGATGGAGACCATCCTGGCTAACACGGTGAAACCCCGTCTCTACTAAAAAAATACAAACAACTAGCCAGGCGTGGTGGCGGGCGCCTGTAGTCCCAGCTACTCGGGAGGCTGAGGCAGGAGAATGGCGTGAACCCGGGAGGTGGAGCTTGCAGTGAGCCAAGATCGCACCACTGCACTCCAGCTTGGGCAACAGAGCGAGACTCCGTCTCAATTAAAAAAAAAAAAAAAAAAAAACCCAGTGAGTTACACATTCAAAACTGATCAAAATGGTAAGTTTTAAAAGTGTTTTTTATTTAATTTTTTATTTGATGAATAATAATTCTACATATTCATGGGGTACATAGTGATGTTTCAATACATACAATGTATAGTGATCAGATCAGGGTAATTAGCATACCCATCGTCTCAAACGTGTATCATTTCTTTGTGTTGGGAATGTTGAACATGCTAGCTATTTGAAACTGTAATTATTGTTACCTATAGTCATCCTACAGTGGTATAGAACACTAGCACTTATTTCTATCTAGCAGTAATTATACTTTAATGAACCTGTTTATCCCTCCCTTTCCCATACTCTTCCCATCCACTACTGTTCTCTGTTCTACATTTTATTTCTTTTTTATTTGTTTGTTTGCTTGTGTTTTGGTTTTTGGGTTTTGTTTTGTTTTGTTTTTGTCTCGCTCTGTCACCCAGGCTGGAGTGGAGTAGCACAATCTCAGCTCACTGCAGCCTCCACCTCCTGGGTTCCAGTGATCTTCCTGCCTCAACCTCCTGAGTAGCTGGGATTACAGTTGCCCGCCACCACGCCCAGCTAATTTTTTGTATTTTTAGTAGAGACGGAGTTTCACCATGTTGGCCAGGCTGGTCTTGAACTCCTGACCTCAGGTGATCCACCAGCCTTGGCCTCCCAAAGTGCTGGGATTACAGGCATGATCCACAAAGCCCAGCCTGTTCTACACTTTATAAGATCAACTTTTTTTGCTTCCATATATGAGTGAGAACACTAGGTGTTTAACTTTCTATGCCTGGCTTATGTTCCTTAACATAATGTCCTCCAGTGCCATCCATGTTGCCACAATAACAGGATTTCATTCTTTTTTATGACTGAATAGTATCCCATTGAGTATATACACCACATTTTCTTCACTCATCTGTTGTTGGACACCTAGATCGATTCCATATCTTGGCTGTTCTGAATAGTGCTGCAGTAAACATGGGGGTGCAGATGTCTCTTCAGTAGAATGATATCCTTCCCTTTGGATAAATTCTTAGTAGTGCAATTGCTGGATCATATAGTTGTTTGTTTGTGTATGTTTTTGAGATGGAGCCTCACTCTGTCGCCCAGGCTGGAGTACAGGGGCACAATCTTAGCTCACTGCAGCCTCTGCCTCCCGAGTTCAAGCCATTCTCCTACCTCAGCCTCCCCAGTAGCTGGGAATACAGGTGCCTGCCACCACGCCTGTCTAATTTTTGTATTTTTAATAGAAATAGAGTTTCACCGTGTTGACCAGGCTGGTCTTGAACTCCTGACCTCAAGTGATCCGCCTGCATTAGTTTATTTTTAGGAGATTATTCGTTCTAATAAAATTCATTGCAACAAAAGTGCTAAGATTACAAGCATGGGCCACCACTGCACCTGGCCCATATAGTAGTTTTATTTGTCATTTTTTTGAGGAGATTCCATACTGCTCCCCATCGTGGCTGTGCTAGTTTACATTCCTACCAACAATGTGTACATGTTCTCTTTTCTCTGCATCTTTGCCAGCGTTTGTTATTTTTTGTCTTTTTGGTAACAGCTATCCTAACAGGGATGAGATGATACAGCACTGTGGTTTTGATTTGCATTTCTCTGATGATGTAATGTTGAGCTTTGTTCATATATTTGTTGACCATTGGTATGCCTTCTTTGAGAAATATCTGTTCAGATCATTTGCCTATTCAAAATGTAAATGTTACGCTATGTATATTTTACCACAATTTAAAAAAATACACACATGGGGGAAAAGAAACAATTAGCTAACTGGTGATAGTGTGAAGGATGAACCGGGGAAGGCCAGGGTGATCAACAAGAAGGTTGGTAGATTAATCTGGTCAGGAGGTCATGAGAATTTCAACTGAGGCGGTGCCATCAGGAAAAAATTTGTATAAAGAATGGTCAGGAACAAATGAGTTTGGTTTTGGTCCTGCTGAGTTTGAGGCAAATGGTGGAAACTGCCCAGCTCCCTCCTTCAGAAATGAGGCACTCTTTCCCTAGCTGGCCTGGTATAGGCTGATAATGGCCACCAGCTGTGTTTCTTTATAGGCATTGCCCTTGGCTGAAAGGAGCTACAAGGAGTTCGTGGGTGACTTTGGCCAGAGGAGTTTATGAGGAGAGGAAGGTCTGGGTTGCAGGGAATGGAGGCCACATGGGAGGCAATGAGGGGTCACAGAACCTGAGTCTTGAAGGAAGGGGAGGGATCAGAACATGGGAAGACCTGCTAGGCAGGGAAAGTTGTGTAAACAAAGGAACCTGGGCTGAGGAGTCACCTACTTTGAAGGGAATTGCAAGGACACCTAGAAAAGTGGGCGGTGCCCAGGCATGGCTCTCTCAAATGGTAGGCGGTGGAGTCTGGGTAGATTCAGCCAGGGAGTCTCCACACCTGTGCCTGAGTTCTAATGGATTCAGGATACTTCCTCCTAGTGGGAACCAGAGGCATTCTGTTCCCAGAGTGTGGACTTGACCCATCCTACAGGGGTGTTTCAGTCATGGTCTCCTTGGACTCCATGTTTATGAATGCAGATGTAATAAATTTTCTGAAGTGAGTTCCATTAAGCCAGTTTAACTCCCTGATCGGTTTCCTATCCTGTCTAGTAAATGTGTTTCTAATACTTTTTACTTTTATTTTTATTTTACTAACATTATTTTCCAAAAAAAAATGTAATTTTATTTTGTATATATTATACAGGAAGGATTTAATACATCTACCAAATTGCATCCATTATAAAACTTCTGCCATTGCAAATTTTCTATTGTGAACATTGTTTCTATCAAATCCAATTTTTCTGGACATATATTTGTAGGTCTAAATTTTATCAAAACAATTTGATCTTTTATAAAATCTCTAATAAATTGTTCAGTGTGAAATTTTAACCATATTAGTTTATTTTTAGGAGATTATTCGTTCTAATAAAATTCATTGCGACTAAGAAAAGAAGTTCCTCAGTAAAAATCCGTTGTTGAGGCTTCTGTAGTTAACTCTGTGTTCTTTCTGGATGTGCCACGAAGAGGCAGGCCACAGTGGAGTTTAGTGGTAATCCAGTGACAAATGGATAAACACAAACCTCAGGGTGAAACTTAGTATCTCCTTTACCAGTGAAACTCAAAAACACTAATGAAATAGTTATTTTTGTCTTACAATCAAGGAATGGCTTAAGCTCTGGAGAGAAGTCTGGCTCATTAATTTCAAGGATAGCTTTATCTTTGCACACTCTTCCTTTCCTTGGAAAGTGACAACATAGTTTTTTTTAAATCTCCCTTGAAACCAATGACAATGTTAATCTTGTTTTTTAAATGTCTTGGTTAGTGAAATTCCTTCTTTCAATAGCATATTATTATCCTCAGCTCCTGAAACAATCCAGGTTAAGTTATTAAAACAAGCTGCCACGATGCTGCACACAATAATCGTGGGCTTGTGCTCAGGTTGGCCTCTGTAAAATTACTTTATTTTTAGCATTTGAAGCCTACAAAAACATCAAATGTATATGAGTCAACTAAGATGATTAACTTTCAAAGTTGAGGGGGTAAAAATGACCTGGCAGCACACAACACGCCGAGATGAAGATTATCTAAACTTCATGTTAGGCTAGAATTAGAAATCCTCATGTCTAGGCAGTAGATCTGACGTCAAAGCCTGAAGTGCCCACCATCGTAATTAATACGTGTGAGTGAGGTGAGCTAGGCAGAGACTACAGCGACCCCAGAGGCACACGTGTGTGCCCCCCGCAAGGGACTGGCTGCTCAACTCTAGCCCATTTCCCTAAGCAGCCCTGCCAGTTGCTATAGCAGAAACACAGGCCCAGGTGGCCAAATCTTCTGGTTTTCAAAGAAATCAGAAATCCTGATGTTTATGTGAGATTTCCTGACTTTTAATTCCTGTGTGAGAACTAATTCTAATTTATGACTTCTGATATTTGTGACATGATAAAATAGAATAACAAATTCATACTGTATTGACTATAAACCAGTGTTCCCAATGTAGGGTGGAGTTCACACACCCAGGGGATACTTTAATATTTTTATTTGTGTATATTTACAGTATACCTAATCCATTAGAATAATGGTGTCTATATATTCATCAAGGGAGTTCAGAGTACCTCTTATGGAGACTACACCTCCAGAATATCATGGAGCAATGGTTCTTAAACTCTGATGGACTTAAAAAAAAAACACTTATTTTAATGCATATTTCTAGACATTACACCATGGTATTCTGATGCATGTGGTCTAGGGTGAGGGTGAGAAATCTGCCTTTTTAACAAGTGCCCCAATTGATTTTGAGTCCAAAAGTCTGCGGACTAGACTTAATAAACACAGGTATGTTGTTAAGAGTGCAGGCTCTTGAGTCAACAAGTCCTGGGTTCAAATGTTGGCTCTGATCCCCAGCCATGGGACTTTAAGAAAGTTAAACTGTTCAAACTCCTAATATTCTAATATGTAAAATGAGCATAATAATAATGACTACCTCATAAGTGTGTAAAACAGTGCTCAGCACATAGGAAAGGCTCAATAAATACTAATTTTTTATTATGATTAATTCATCCTTAAATCCTGTGGGCAGTATCAGGGATATTGCAGGCAAGCTAAGCAGTGGCCCTCGTCTTCCACCTTACAAAGAGCCTTCGACTGAGCACAGCCCCTTTCTTGTATCACACCCTCCTTTGTCTGCCCTTTCTCAGATTCTTTTCCTCTTCAAAGCTGCTCTTGATGTTCTTTTTAACTTGGTTTCATCTATAGGAAGATATTCGTGGACATGAATATCATCACACCTATCTCTCTACTGATGAATATGTTTGAAAATTTTCCTAATAAAAAAGTTTTTAAAAGTCTATATTCACATGAACTGCACCAAACATATTCTTCCTAAGGATGACTCTAATATCACGTGACTTTACACCTGGGCAATGAATTTGAGGAACGATCTCCAACTTCTGCCATGTGTGAGTCACTGGGAGAGTTTCTCATGTCACCAATATGAATAAAGTCTGAGCTTTGTTCATGGACCTAGCATGCATTCTGTGTGAAGCACATCAACCATGCCAATATGTAGAAGTAGCAGTTTGTCGGAGCTGTTGCAGGTGGTGTTTCCAGCCCGACCATGATCTTGCTGCTGCGATAATCCAGTTGGCCAGGCCCTGTACCTAATACTGGGGTCAAATCCCCAGCTCCAGACAGGCACTCCCACCAACAAAAGCAGATGATCATAGGAACAGGTAAAAGAAAAATGTAGACAGAAAGAACATTCGTTACTATTACTGGGAGAGAAATTCAAAGCACATGCCCTGATTTCCACAACTCAGTGCCAATGTCTTTATAAAAAGATACTATTAATAGATTGGAAATTATAACCTAAAAATCACTAAGAAAATTAAAAAAGCAAATACCAGCAAGCATTGAATAACATATACACAAAGTGATATTCTATTTTTGGATAAGTGTTTGAAAACCTCATTATGCTGAATTCCCAATGGAAAAATTCCAAGTGAACCTTCCCCCAAAATCTAATTCTAATAGAATTAGAATTGCCACAGAATGAATCAGTTTTAGGCTAAGCTGCTGTAACAAAAAGGCCCAAGGACACATGACTTAACCAAGAGTCTATTTGTATTTTCCATCACAGTCTTGATAGTCCATGGCAGTAGGGCTGCCAGGCCATCACTGCACTGGTAGGACTTCCAACCCAATCACTGGAAATGGGGAAGGAGCCACAGGAGTGCATGCCTGTTTCTTTATAGGTGTACATCACGTAACTGCACAAATCACTTCTGCTCATACCCCATTGGACAGAACTTAATCACAAAGCCATCCTTAACTGCAGAGTATGCTGGGACATGTGGTCACCAGCTGGGTGGTTATATGGCCAACCCAAATTCAGTAGTGTCATTATTAAAGAGAGAACGGCTATTGTTGAACAACTAGCTGCATCTGCTTTATGCACCCTTGTGTAGTAGAAGGGCAGAAAGTTTTTAGGTTTCTCAAATCATCAGTCAGGACCCTGTGCAGGATCATGGTTAAGTAGATGGTATTTGGAATCTGTCTCCCTAGGTGCAAACCTAGTTCTCTAGCTTACTGTGTACCCTTGGGCAAGTTGCTTAACATCTGTGTGCCTCAGTTTTCTTATGTGTATTTTGGAAAAAAATAATAGTATCTATGTCATAGGCTGTCATAAGAAATAGATTGGATATCTTTCAAAGTGTATAGCATAGTTTCCACAACATAACCCCTATCAAAATCCCAACAGCATTTTTTTGCAGAAATAGAAAAATCTATCCTAAAATTCATATGAACTCTCAAGAGACTCAAATCACCAAAACAATCTTGAAAAAGAAGAACAAGGTTGGAAATCTCATACTTCTTGATTTCAAAGTGTATCACAAAGCTACGGTAATCAAAGCAGCATAGTGCTGGCATAAAGACAGACATATAAACCAATGGGATAATATGGAGAGCCCAGAAATAATATAGTTTCCAGCATATACCAGGCACTTAATAAATATGCTGTTATTATCATCATCATTATCATCTTAATCATCACTAAGCCTGAACATAATTACCAGTTTCTCTCCCAGCCTACTTCTCTGCATATTGCATGCTGATGTCATGTTAGTTCAGGTCCATTTCTCTCCTTTTTTATGGACTTTGAGTTTGGCAAGGGTATTGACGAGGTATAAGGAGAAACATGATTTAAGCAGGGATTAAGTGTGGAATAATAGGCTCCAAAATCTTATTAGCCCCCAAAGATTCAGGTCTGTTTTATCTTGCAGGATTTTGAATAGAAATGAAGGAACTTATCCTTGTTCCACTGTTGGGAGTTGCTGGACAGACAGTGGTGGTCAACAAGTCTATAGGCAAAGCCACAGCTCACACAAAGCCAATTATGGGCTCCTAGGTGCTATTGTTAATATGTTTACACAGTGTCTGTAGAGTATGGAAGTCCCAGTGGGGTTTGTACTCTTGAATGCCACACTTTTCGGAATATTTTCAACACCTCACTGCCGAGAGAATGAAACGGTGAAATAAACAGCCTAAAGGGGAGCTATATTGTGCAGATAATTTCAGAGCAAGCTTGAGGTCAAGGAATGAAACACTGAAGGAATGAAGCATAGAGGTCAAGGCCTGGGCATGTGTTTTCCATTGCCTTCAGCTACAACTACTTCTGGAGTTTCAGAGGGACTTAGCAAGAGCCAGGAAAAGTGTCTGAGTGTTTACTGGTGACGATGCCAAAATTCTTGGTTGACATTTGCTCAGAGTAACATTATTTGATGTCCCAGGTGGAAGCTGTTTACTTTTTCCTTCCATGAAATAATAGCTGCAATTTAAATATAGTAAATAGTAACGACCAAATTTGATTTTCACTTTATATTCCAAATGTGTTAGTGCCAGTTTACTCCACTCATGCCATCATCAAAATCTCTACATATTTTTATTTAAAGGTCCACGTCTGAAAAATAATCTGTTTTCAGTCCTACTCTCTACCAGGAGATAATTAGAAATTAAGCGACCTGTAAGAATGTACAACTCTTACAAACATAGTCAAGGAGCAGATGCCAGCCATTCTTCTTCCTGGCATGTGCGGTCGATACCAAAGCAGATGGATTCTATTAAAGTCGCCCTTCCGGTTCTGCCATGCCCAAGGGAGTTGGTGACTGCTCCCAGACTTACACACTGCCACAAGGAGCTGCCACTTCGCTGAGTGCCCGGATCCATGGTGTCTGCAATGCAATTCCGTGGTCCCTAGGGAAA
Source organism: Mandrillus leucophaeus (assembly GCF_000951045.1). Lineage (NCBI taxonomy): Eukaryota > Metazoa > Chordata > Mammalia > Primates > Cercopithecidae > Mandrillus > Mandrillus leucophaeus. Next base: position 2,133,349 of record NW_012106341.1, read on the forward strand.
CCTGAGATTCCCAGGGAATTTACACAACAGGAAGAGTTTCCTGTTTCCTCGGAAATTGGGCCATGATTTGGGCTCTGATGAAAACCAGGACACTTGCGCGCCCCCCTTATCCTCCGAGGGAGACGTGAGATGATATGCATTTAGGTAAACAATAGACATTAGTTGCTGGTGTACACAACTCAGGACTTCAGTGAACTCCAGTCTTGGATGTCTTAGAGAACGACGTGACAAACAAGTGGCTGGGTCTATGCTGCAGTCTCAAGTAGGGGTTCTTAGCCTGAGGTCCCTGCACCCTCCCCAAAGGGGTCCATGGTTAGAATTCAAGGAGTCTATGATTGTGAATGAGAGGAAAAAAATGACAGCTTTATTTTCATGAACGAACTGAAAATTAGCATTTCCTTCCTTTATGAATGGAGGCAGTAAATCATGGAAGAATTTAGCGTGCTTTTGATGACAGAAACCACAGATAGATTCATATCACAATCATCTGTTGCAGAGCTCCAAAATGTCATTTGTACTCATTGCTACACCTGAGGTTGTCCTCTGTGTACCCTCTCCTCCCTCCACCTCGCACCCTCACCACTGCTTCCAGAGCAGTTGCAGACACTGGCACTCCTGGTGGGGGCACGGAGGGGTGGTCACACTATAGGGAAATTTGTCCCCTGCCCCCCTGGCCACCACAAGGTGGCAGCTTCCTGCTGCCTGCCTCCAGGAGTCACTTCTGCATGGCCTCTTTGGGGAACTGCAGAATTTACAGTGGACCATAAGGTTTAGAATATTTTGAATATCCCCAGGGTCACAACCATGCTACCCTGTCCTTAAATCTATGCCACTTTCACAGAGGACATTCCAGGGAGGTGTACTTGCTGAGATGGTTGTATGAACAACTGAAATATCACTTCCCACATTTTCCTAAAACTGCTACCACCAGAGGGACTGGAATTCACAAATAATGGCAATATTACATTAGAGGGGAGGTGGATCTTAGGTGCTTTGCCTTCATCAGCTTTCATTCCCTGAACCAAACTGCCACTTCACTAGGATCATCCCTGTCATTACCCCTGAGTACACATCTAAAACAACCAAAGTCACTAACATTTAGTAAATAGCAGCTCTCCACCACCCCTTAACCCCATCCCCAGATGGAGAGCCCTTGTTCTAGCTCACAGCACTCACACATGTAGAGGGCTTCACTGTTGCTTTAAAGCTTGTGTAAGAAAATTAAAAATTCGGAAATTCTCCTATTGGTCCAAGAACATCCCACCCGAATATTTTCTTTGCTGTCCAGCATATTTTTTCAGGCCCTAACTGGTGGACAATACCTTTGATCATTATTCAGCAATGAAGTGTGTGATGATTTCTGCGGTGTGCTGTTGAGCCGTTGCTAATGGCAGCCTGCGTCTGGGCCCAGCTGGTAGTGGCTTTCCTTGTCTTCCAGAGGGCTGGGCACTTGGAGTCAAAACAGCTGAGTGGGTATTCTCACTCTACCACTTCTGAGCCATGTGCCCGGGGGAGCCACTTAGGCTCTCCAAGCCTCAGCCATTTATCTAAAATGAAGTTGGTGAGAGGTTTGGAGGAATGTAACAGGCCCAGCTCAAGGACCAGCATTTAACAAGGACTCAGTCATTTGTTATTTTTGTTGTTTTAATGCTCTTTGGTATTTGAGGAAGCCAAGTGGCAGGCAAAGAAACAGGAGTGTTTGGAATAATAGAGGGAAGGAGCAACCTTGTTATCACTTTATTGTGTGTAAAAGTCTGCTAGAGAGGCATTCTTTAGATTAACAACTTTTTAAAAAATGCAAATACAGAGGCTGAGGCAGGAGGGTTAATTGAGTCTAAGAGTTCAAGACCAGCCTGGGCAACATAGCAAGAACTTGTCTCTACAAAAAATAAAACATTAGTCAGGCATGGTGATGCACACCTGTAATCCCAGCTACTGAGGAGGCTGAGATAGGAGGATTGCTTGAGCCTGGGAAATCAAGGCTGCAGTGAACCATAATCACACTCTAGCCTGGGCAACAGAGAGACCTTGTCTCTAAAAACAATATGCAAATACCTGTGGGGGGTATACTTCATTAGACCCTTGGCAATAATTTACACTTGTAGGACATGTGTGACTGCAATAAAAGTTAACTTATGAGCGTCCACAGCTTCCCCTTCCCAGGAGATTGGCAGTGAATATGGAAGATGAAATACAAAAGGGGTGGGGGCAGGGCTCTGTCATGGAGCCTTTTGGTTCTCTGCTGGGTGGGTGTGAAGTCTGAGGACTCACTTTCAATAACGCAGCCTGAGAAAAATGTCAGAGTACTTTGAGGAATCCCTAAAAGGAGAAGACTGGAGCAGTTAAAGTTTAGGAAGGAAGTCGATGGGAGAGGGGAGAAAAAGGGACTCCAAGGAATTATTGCTGTGGTTCATATACTTCTTATTTAGGTTGGGTTCCTCAGAAGCCGACACTGCAGTGGAGTTTGGGTTGCAAGTGATTGGTTAGTGATGGCTGGGAGGGAGAGGGAGGAAACAGAAGGAAGAACTGCAGTCTGGTGTGGCGCCCTGGCCCTAGAGTGAGTCGGCCGCTCACAGACAGCGGTGGGAGGATAAGGGGGAGCCCAGCAGGCTAGAAGGGCTAGGCCTTTCCACTCCTGCCTTACTCAATCTCCAGATGTGGGCTCCCCAGGAAGAGTGTGACCTTGGCCAAGGGGGTCTCTGCAAAGTTGAGACAGACACTGACGACCTGATGGCCGAAGGCTGTCTGCTCACTGCACTCTCAAGGGTGAAACGAAGGTAGGCATGTCTCTGACTACCACATTCTCCCAAGCCAGGGCTCAGATTTACATTTCCCAGCCCATTTGTGACACAATTTGTCCATTGCTCTGTGGGCTTCTATTCCTCAGAGGAAATGTGGAAGAAGGAGGTACTGCTGCAGATGGTCTCAGGCTGTAAATAATATTCATTGGCTCCATCTTCACTCTCTCTTCTAAATTCCCCTCACCCTCAGCTACCACCCCTGCTGGACTCAGGAGCTTACCTAGTGCTGTAACCCAGACCTTTATCCTGAAGAGGCCTAAGCGCCTGGTCACCATACCCTTTGCAGGCCAGCATTGCTACACTTGACTGTTTACAGTCACAGTTTACAGTCACCCAGAGATCTCCCTGTCCCATTCCCATTGTGTAACAGCAGGCCTACCTCCTTCCAATGGTCAGCCACAATCACTCCTGCCAAGATGGTAAGTTCTCTTCCTGCTGGTCCTAGACACAAGGAATCCAAACTGCCCAGGTGCAAGCCATAGTTTATAATTCAAGAGACTCTTGTTATGTTCCCTGACAAAAAAGTGTGTCTCCTTTGAGTGCCAGGTTTTCTAACCCTGCAGAGCCCAGAACTAAACAAACACAAAGTCTCTCAGAGGCTGGGTTTCTGAGAGGAATGGTGGGTGGCCCACCCCTGATTCACCCTTGCTTCTGATCCTATGTGTCCGTTCTCTTAGAGCACACGATGGGCTTTCATTCATTCGGTGAATACCCTGCATCCCAGAGATTGGCACCCCATCCTTTCAGAGGAATGCCATGGCCCTGGTGCTTCAGCTGTGCCCTCTGTGGGCTGTTTCCATGCTCCCGCAGGCTGTTAGCTTCTGGGAGGTGTGGTATGTGCTGCAACCAGTGAATCCAGGATCATGGGCCCAGCCTACTTCTCCTTTGCTCTGCAGGGGGTCCCATGGTCTGATGCGATGTTTTGCAGGCTCTCATACCATTGGGTCAAGCACACTGTAAGCCCCTAGACAATAGTGTTGACTGAGGCTTGCAGGTACGAAATTCAAATCTGTGCCCAGAGTGTGTATATTCCTGAACGGCTGCTTTTCTAGGATTGACGGGGCCCAGTGTAGTCATCTTGCTGCCACACTGGCCAGTTGGTCTCTTCAGGGAATTATACCATGTCAAGGGCTCCATGCTGGTCTCTGTTAATGGACATTCGGCCATGGTGATAGTCAACCTTAGGCCATTGCTCTTTCTACTCAAAGTGGAAGCCAGCAGCAGATCATTCTTGGTAAGGGAAAGTCCATGGCGCTGCCCAGGTATTGTCTCCATCTTTGCCACTGTGGCCACTTCATCCATGCGCCAGCATCGGGATAGCTGATGACAGAGGCTAGCCTGGGCATTTTTTCTACTTGGGTGTTATTGCCTCTTCTGTAATGGACACTGTATGGTGGATGGTAACATTTGATACACCTCCACACTTTGTCCCCATTTGTTTAAACACATGCTCCACCTAAACCTCTTTGTCCCTGATTTTCTAATTATCTTCTGTCTAGGCTTCTGACCAGCTGGCTGGCCCATCTGATGCCATCTGTAAATTCATAAAGATTCTACCGGGCCAGGTACAGTGGTTCACGCCTATAATCCCAGCACTTTGGGAGGCCAAGGCGGGCGGATCACTTAAAGTCAGGAGTTTGAGACCAGCCTGGCCAGCAAAACCCTGTCTCTACTAAAAATACAAAAATTAGCCAGGTGTGGTTGCAGGCGCCTGTAATCCCAGCTACTCAGGAGGCTGAGGCAGGAGAATCTCTTGAACCCAGGAGGCGGAGATCGCGCCACTACACTCCAGCCCGGGTAACAGAGTGAGACTCTGTCTCAAAAAAAAAAAAAAAAAAAAAAAAAAAAAAAGATTCTACCCTTGAGCCATTTCTCTTGCCACACAAAGTGAATAACCATATGTACCCAAAATTCCGTCCATGGGGAGGATTTTCCTTTGCCACTGTCTTTCAAGGCCACCCTGAGTGGAGCTGAAGGGCAGCTGCTGTCTGTTTTAAAATGCATGCACATACTGACCCATCCATAAGTCAAGTTTGGGTTTGGGTTTTCTTCTTCAGTTAGTTGTACAGAATCACACACGCAGCCATAAGTGTGAGCTGAAGAAGGCAAGCTGGTGCATGAGTGGTGGGTGCCATGGGGGTCTGTCTTCCCTCTCATGCTGCTTGTTTGTGCTTTCTGGTCCTGTTTATGCTCATTCTTGGATATACCTCTTCATTTTGTAAAGAACTGTTGCGGGGCCAGTCTAATATCATTACATGGTGAGTCTGACGGGACCGAACTGACAACTGGCAGTTCTAGAAGTCTGGTCACTTACCATCCTATGGTCAGACATTCTGTCTGTACCAGGACCCAGGAGTCTACTGAAAGTTGTTTTTCAAAAGGCATGGCCTTGCTCCTGAACCCCAGGATTTATGTTGTGATTCTTCCACTGGGGCTTGCCACAAACTCCACATAGTCTCTTTTCCCATCACTGATATTTGTGACACCATGGGATCTGCTGACTCATGTCACTCATGCAGGAGGGTTGCATGCATTGCAGCCTGGACCTGCTGCAGACCCCTTTCCTGTTTTGCAGCTCTCAAATCCAGCAGCTTTTCACCTCTTTCAGTATATGGACTGTAGAAATATTTCTAGCCATAGAATATGATGCCTCCAGTTCCCAAAGAGATCCACTAGGCATAGTGTGTCTTTCTTTGTGGTCAGAAGTAAAACATGCAGTAATTTGTCTTTTCCTTAGGAGGGGGTGCCCACATGCCCCTGACCACTGGACCATAACATTTTAATGGATACAGCTGGCTCCTGTACACTCAAAGAGTTTGTCTCCCACCACCCATGTCTTACCAGCCCCCAGCATGCTAGTCACCTCTTGCTCACTTGGTCCTGTCAACATAATGCCTCATGTAATAAGTTAATATCTTGTTCTGTGGAATGTCGCAGAACAAGACTAGGAGCTCTATGTGGGAGTAGTGCCAACTGCCAATTATGTCCATCTGAGTTGTTCAGTTGGTGACAGGGGAGCTAATCACAGGGTGGTTCATGAGCATAGTAGACCAGATCTCTTCATAGTACATCATGATAGAGGGAAGACATTTACACAGCTCTGGGGCAAAATTGAAAAATATGTAGTATCGCCCATCCAATGTGAATGTGAATCATTTCTAATTCCCTTTCTTGACTGTGATAAAAAGGAATGTATTCATCAAATCAGTGACCACATGCCATATGTCTAATACCATATACTTTATCTAGCAAAGATATCATATATTTTACTCCATTTTCTGTTGATATAACAATACCTAAGACTGGGTAATTTATAAATAAAATAAATTTATTTATTATGGTTTTAGAGACTGGGAAATCCAAGAACATGGCACTGGCATCCGGTGAGGACCTTCTTGCTGGGTTACAATATGACTGAAGGCATCACATAGTGAGGGCAAGAGCATGCATGCCAGCTCAGGCCTCTCTGCCTCTTCTTAGAAGGCCCATCATGAGGGCCCCACCCCAATGAACTTGAATCCTAATTATCTCCCAAAGGATCCACCTCCAATCAACATATGAATTTGAAGATTAAGTTTCCAACATAAGAAATTTGGGAAACACATTCAAACCGTAGTACTATATATTGCCTGATGGCTATAACTGGTGACACTACTTAGTTGTGTTTGTTGTAGTCTATAGCAGGAGTCAGTAAACCCAAGCCCGAAGGCCAAGTCCAATCCTCTACCCATTTTTGTAAGCAAAATGTTATTAGAACACAGTCACAGGCTGGGTGCACTGGCTCACGCCTGTAATCCCAGCACTTTAGGAGGCTGAGGTGGTGGATCGCCTGAGGTTGGGAGTTCCAGACCAGCCTGACCAACATAGAGAAACTCTGTCTCTACTAAAAATACAAAATGAGCTGGGTGTGGTGGTGCATGCCTGTAATCCCTGCTACTTGGGAGGCTGAGGCAGGAGAATTGCTTGAACCTATGAGGTGGAGGTTGTGGTGAGCCAAGACCGTGCCATTGCATTCCAGCCTGGGCAACAAGAGCAAACAAAACTCCGTCTCAAAAAAAACAAAAACATAAACAAAAACAAAAAACACAACCACATTTACAAATTATCCATTCTTGTCATGGTTAATGCTGAGTGCCAACTTGCCTGAAGGATACAAAGTATTGTTCCTGGGTGTGTCTGTGAGGGTGTTGCCAAAGGAGATTAATATTTGAGTCAGTGGGCTGGGAAAGGCAGACCCACCCTTAATCTGGGTGGACACAATCTAATCAGCTGCCAGCACAGCTAGAATATAAGCAAGCAGAAAAATGTGAAAAGAGAGACCGGCATGCATATATATATATATATTCCATTAGTTCTGTCCCTCTAGAAAACCCTAATACAATGCTACAACAACAGAATTTAATAGCTGCAACAGGAAACTCTATGACTTGCAAAATTTAAGATATTTACCATCTGGCCCTTTATGAAAAAAGCTTGCTGACTCTGGGTTTATAGTAATCCCCCAAGATCAATTTGGTTTCTCAGCATCTAGATTGGCAAATTAAAGGGAGATATTTTAGGAATCACTGTGTCTACATCTTTTTGATCCTTAAGATTGGCATTAATTTCTGCTTTTTCCTCACAATATCACTATTTTAGAGTGGTGGGTGGGGGGGGTGGGCAGGAGAGGTTCAGAGTCTTTTACTTGGTCTTTCCTGCTGTAATAGCCTACTCTTACCTCACAGACCAAGAGCTCTATGTGGGAGTTGCACCAACTGTCAATTATGTCCATTTTAGTTGTACAGTTGGTGACAGCGGAACTGATCACAGGGTGATTCACAGACACAGTAGACCATTAAACCAGAACTTGGTTAAAATTGTATTTATTACCTAGTTCCCAAATACCTTCACTGTAACAAGAGTGTTATGGTGATGCTTCAGGTCTCTAGGTATCGATGTCTACTCAGATTTTGTTTCCAGCAGTCTGCAAAATATCTAGATATTCCCCTTTTCCCATTGCAGTTATCTGAGTAAATATCATAGAAGAAGAGGGAGAGGCTTCTGAATTGTCTTCTGGGGTGGGAGGATGAAAGGTACTTTCATAATTGTTAACCAAAAAGTGACTGAGGCAACTCAATTGATTTAGAGGTTTATTTTGGCAAGGGTTAGGATGTGCCCAGGAAAAAGAGACACAAGTCACAGTAGAATCCTGTCTCCTGTTCTGAGGACTCAGAACAAAGAGTGTTCTGAGGACTTCAATATTTAAAGGGGAAAGAGTGAGCAGGAGGGGAAGAAGGAAAGGAAAAATGGAGGGGAGTGGGTAGGCAACGAGGCAAGTGGTGACATTCTTCTGAGGCTCTAATTAGCACTCAGTGAATCTACATTTTATGTGCAAAGGAAAAAGTGGAGGGAAAAGTCAATTATGCATTGGTCTTGTGCTTAGTAGATCTACATTTTACATAAAAGAAAGTAAGCATGTGAAATTACAGCTATCTATTTGGGAACAAAAGTAAAGCAGTTTTTATGTTATTCAGTTTGTAAGCTTAACTTTCCCTTTGGCACAGTGAATTTGGGGTCCCAAGATTTTATTTTCTTTTCACATAATGTAGGTGAGCAACATCTGTAGTCAATGGGCTTAGTAAGTTCTGAGGAGTCTGGAGAATCAACCCTTCTGAACTTATTCCTTGGCTTTTCCACCTTTCTTGAGCAAATGAGAACTTCTGTGTATGCATCTACAGAGGCCCTCTGGCTTTCACACCTGGCTTCCAAAAGCTTATTACTCAGCCCTTAAATGTTCATTATGTTTCTGTACAGCATCACTGGCACTTAGCAGTCACCATCCCATACCCTTATCCTTGCAGCTGCTCTTTTCTCCATACACTGCAAATGCCCAAAATCACTCCAGCTAGTTCATTCCCTTCCATCAGTACACCTTCCAAATTCACAAAGTTTTAACAACTGGAGTGCCACCTTGCTCCGGGGCTATGTGTGTTTCTCCTGCTACCAGTCCTCATGGCCACCCAGAGGCACCTGATGACTGCTCAACAACCTTATCTTATTGCCCGTTTTCTTGGGCCACTCCTGGTACCAACTCACATAGCTTAGATTCTGTGGAAGCAAATGCTGAGATGGAGTTTGAAGTGCAAGGTATTTATGAAGAATCAACACCTGTGAAGGGAAGAAGACGGCAAGGATTGAGCAAAGGAAGAAGTTGAACTGCAGTACAGGCTGAAAGTAGCCTTGGCCAATGTGGCAGGGAGCTATAGAGGGAGTGTTCTGTGCCAAGCCAGAATGAATGTGCTTACACACCTTCAGTGGGCTTCATCATAGAACGTAGGCTGCTCTGGAAAGGAAGAGGCCTCTGAGGTAGCTCACTGCACACCCCATCTCACCCACCCCCAGCTGGGAAGTCAGTCCTTCTTTGAAAGGGATTTAGGCCACCTACCTTTGTGTCTGTAACTGAAACACAGGTTTAGCTGCTTGCTATTTGCAGAGTCCAATTAACAAGAGTGAGGTCTGGTGTGATGTTTTTATTCCAAAGCTAGCTTAGGGTGAAGAAGTACAGACTTCCTGCCTTAAGGGTACCACTTTGCTTTTGGAGCAGAAAGCAGGCACTTTTTTTTTTTTTGAAACGGAGTCTCGCTCTGTCGCACAGGCTGGAGTGCAGTGGCCGGATCTCAGCTCCGCCTCCCGGGTTTATGCCATTCTCCTGCCTCAGCCTCCCGAGTAGCTGGGACTACAGGCGCCCGCCACCTCGCCCGGCTAGTTTTTTGTATTTTTTTTAGTAGAGATGGGGTTTCACCGTGTTAGCCAGGATGGTCTCGATCTCCTGACCTCGTGATCAACCCGTCTCGGCCTCCCAAAGTGCTGGGATTACAGGCTTGAGCCACCGCGCCCAGCTGAAAGCAGGCACTTTTAAAAGAGGGTGTAGCATGAATGACAAGCAGCAGAGGAAGCATCAGGTGAGGGTCCACAAAACTTGCTTTAGTGCCTCATCTACCAGGTGATCAAGCTGGTAAGCATTGGTGTCCTTGTGGGCAGAACAAGGTTGTAAATGTGGCTGAAACTCTCCAAGTAGGAAATAATTTCGTAGCAGGCATACTTTGCATTGTAGATTGACTGTCATCTCTTGAGGCAACCTCCAGGTGAGTGACAGCTCCACTCTGGAACTTCTAAGCACATAGTTAGATGAACTTGCCCTGTAGAGAGTGTCTGGTGAAAGGGAGGTAAAATATTATAATTGTATTACTAAAGGGCTAAATAGGAAGTGGGAAACAGAGAGAAATGGAGAAAAAAGAAAAGAGAAAAAAATGTTTTTAAAACCCAACATTTTCTTTTGTTTAGAAAAATGGGGGTACTTTGTTACATGTATATCCCAACCCTTTCCTCAGTGTTGAGAAATCATGTAAAGAACTTGAGTTATTTTGAAATTGTTTTGGCTTGCTTACCTGTGCTTCTTGAATGTGATGCTCCTCAAAGTCTTTGAGTAAAAAATCATAAGGGCTGGGGAATTAAGGAGGGATCAGTGGTTTAGAATTTAGGCCACAATAGTATATGGGAGCGGGAAGGGACACTGCCCAGGGAGGGCATTGCACACTTGAAATAAAACCTGGTTAGGAAGGAGAGAGAATAAAGGGAAATAGGAGGGCCCAGTAGTCAGACTTTGCATATATTACAAGACTGCCTTCTGTTCAAAAAAACAGGGGAAAACAAGTGTGAATGAAAATGAAGAGCAATTGGAACCTTCAAACTTTGCTGATGGAAATGTGAAATGGCAAAGTCACGTTGGAAAATAGTCTGGCAGTACCTCAAAACACTAAACGTAAAGTTGCCACATGACCCAGCAATTCCACTCTTAGATATATAACCCACCAGAAATGAAAACATATGTCCACACAAAAACTTGTGCATGAATGTTTATAGTAGCATTATTCATAATAACCAAAAAGTGGAAACAATCCAAACGTTCATCAATTGATGAACGGATAAACAATATGTAATATATTTGTACAATAGAATATTATTTGGCAATAAAAAGAAAGGAAGTGCTAATACATACTACAATATGGATGAATGAAAACATCACACACTAATTGAAGAAAGACCAAATGTCATATGATTCTATTTATATGAAGTATCCAGAATAGGGAATCTATAGAAACAGAAAGCAGATTAGTGGTTTCCAGGATCTGGACAAATGGGAAGTAACTGCTAATAAGATTTCTTTTTGGGGTGATGAAAATGTTCCAAAATTCATTGTGGTGATAGTTGCACAATTCTGTGAATATACTATAAACCCATTGAATTGTGTACTTTTAAGTGGGGGAATCATATGGCATGTGAGTTATTTCTCAATAACACTGTTAAAATAATAAAATATTTCATTTACAAAATTACATTGATCCTGACCAGAACTATCCCTGAAAAATGTTGCTAGTTATGAGAAAGTGGTATATTTTCTATTTTTTTTAGATTTGGACTTCTAAAATTTCTCTTCCAATATTTGGAATTCCTTTTAGGTGAACACTGGGAATTAAGCAAGCTGTTGTGCTTGCTCAGCCCTACTCCACTACAGCCCTATAGCTATAGCAGGAGTTTTCCTGCTCACCTGCTTCTAGCCTTTAATAGAAAATAATCTATCAATCCAAACCTTTACATTATGTCTAGGGGCCATTACCCCCTTATTTACAGCAATCTGTGCTCTGACACAAAATGATATTTAAAAAATCGTAGCATTCTCCACCTCAAGTCAGCTGGGCCTTATAATAGTCACAATCGGCATGAATCAACCACATCTAGCATTCCCTCACATCTGCACCCATGCCATTTTTAAAGCTATATTATTTATATGTTCAGGCTCCATCAGCCATAACCTCAATGACAAACAAGACATCCAAAAAATAGCAGGACTATTCAACACTTGACCCTTCACTTCCTCCTCCCTTATTATTGGTAGCCTTGCACTTAAAGGTATGCCTTTCCTCACATGCTTTTACTCTAAAGACCTTATTATCAAAACCACAAATACATCATACACCAACACCTGAGCCCTTTCTTAGTGTCACCTCCTTTACAGCTGTCTACAGTACCTGTATTATTTTCTTTGCTCTCATAGGATAACCTCACTTCACAACTCTGATTATTATTAACAAAAATAATCCCTTCCTAATTAACTCAATTAAGCGCCTAACACTCAGCAGTATCTTCGCTGGGTTCCTCATCACCAACAGCGTTATTCCTGCTTCATCCCCCCAAACAACTACACCACTCCACTTAAAGCTCAAAGCCCTAGGTGTACCCACTTTAGGCCTCTTACTAGCAATGGAGCTTAATCTCATAACTAATAACCTCAAACTAAAGTACCCATTACAGACATTCAGCTTCTCCAATATACTAGGTTTTTATTCAGCCACAATTCACCGTTCAACCCCCAACTCAAGCCTGTTCACAAACCAAAATGTGGCTTCACTTCTACTAGACCAATTTGTTTTGTTTGTTTGTTTGTTTGTTTTGAGATGGAGTCTCGCTCTGTCCCCCAGACTGGAGTGCAGTGGCGCGATCTCGGCTCACTGCAAGCTCCACCTCTCGGGTTCAGGCCATTCTCCCGCCTCGGCCTCCCGACTAGCTGGGACTACAGGCGCCCGCCACAGCACCTGGCTAATTTTTTGTATTTTTAGTAGACAGGGTTTCACAGTGGTCTCGATCTCCTGACCTTGTGATCCACCCGCCTCGGCCTCCCAAAGTGCTGGGATTACAGGCGTGAGCAATCGCGCCCAGCCTACTAGACCTAATTTGACTAGAAAAGTCTATACCAAAGACCATCTCACAAATCCAAGTTTCAGCCTCCATTACTGTATCTACTCAAAAAGGCCTAATTAAACTCTACTTTCTCTCTTTTTTTATCCCATCCCTTCTAATGCTACTATTAATTATCTAATCTATTACCCCAAGTAATTTCAATTGCAACGTAAATACTAACAAATAATGATCAGCTAGCAACTACCACTAATCAATACCCATAACTGTACAAGGCAGCCACACCCACAGAATCCTCACACAGCAACCCCACCCCCTCACTCTCAAAAATTATCCAACTCTCTACCTATCCTCAAAGTCTTTGAGTAAAAATCATAAGGGCTGGGGAATTAAGGAGGGATCAGTCAATAATAATATTATTTGAGCACATAGGAAAACCCAAACCAGCCATCTAAGACAGATGGAGATGAATACATACAGCTATACAATAAAACTTTCTCTAAAGAGAATTACTAGGGGGAGAAAAATTTCAAGTCTCTGAAGAGAAGGTAATTAATCCAACTATTTCAATGAACTTGAGTTTCTCCTTACTACAATGTTTCTGGAATATTTATGTGGTTGTAACCTTGACAGTGTGGTCATCTATTTATAATATAGCAGCAAGGGTCTGATACAAAATTCTAATACTCTAAAAGTACATCATTAAAATGCTTTATATGGAGTAAGAATTTACTCAAAAATTATCCAACTCTCTACACTTTAAAATCAGTCGTGATCACCACCCCACTATACTCAACTATTCACCAAACCAACATCAACTCTATTAATAATCCTAATAGTAAAGCCCCTCAAATATCTATACTTGACCCTCGTGTTTCAGGGTATTCCTCAATAGCCATCGCTGCAGTATAACCTAAAACAGCCATCATATGACCCAAATACATCAAAAAGACTATTAACCCCACAAAAGCCCCACCAAAATTCAACACAATACCACAACCCACAGCACCACTAATAATTAACCCTAGGCTTCCATAAATAGGAGAAAGTTTAGAAGAAAAACCTACAGACTCTATAATCAAGAGAACACTTAATAAAAATAAGCATGTACCATTATTCCCACATGGACTATAACCATGACTAATGATAGGAAAAACCACCGTTGTACTTCAACTATAAGAATACTAATGACCAATACGTGCAAAAGACACCCGCTAATAAAAATTATTAACTATTCAGTCATTGATCTTCCCATAGCATCCAACATTTCTACATGATGAAACTTCGGCTCACTTCTTGGTGCCTGCCTAATTCTCCAGATCATCACAGGATTATTTTTGGCCATGCACTATTCATCAGACACCTCAACTGCCTTCTCTTCAGTCACTCATACCAGCTGAGATGTAAACTATGGATGAATGGTCCGCTATTTTCATGCTAATTGCACTTCAGTATTTTTCATCTGCCTCTTCTTACATGTTGGCCGAGGGTTATACCACGGGTCATTTCTATTCCTAGAAACCTGAAATATTGGCATTATTCTCCTATTCACAACTATAGCAACAGCATTCATAGGTTACGTGCTCCCATGAGGCCAAATATCATTCTGAGGCGCTACAGTAATTACAAATCTGCTATCAGCCATCCCATATATTGGAACTGACTTTGTACAATGAATCTGAGGCGAATTTTCATTTGACAAAGCCACCCTTACACGATTTTTTGCCTTCCATTTCATCTTACCTTTCGTCATTACAGCTCTAGCAACTGTTCACCTTTTATTCTTGCATGAAACAGAATCTAACAGCACTTCAGGGGTTTCATCAGACCCTGACAAAATCACTTCCCCCGCTCCACTATACAACCAAAGATGTTCTAGGTTTAATTTTTCTCCTCCTCCTTCTAATAATTCTAGTACTATTTTTGCTCGACTTCCCGAGCAACCCAGATAATTACACTTTAGCCAACTCAATACCCCACTCCACATTAAGCCAGAGTGGTACTTTTTGTTTGAATATGCAATCTTAGGATCTATCCCTAACAAATTAGGAGGCATACTGGCCCTCGTATATTCCATTCTCATTCTAGCAATTATTCCAGTACTTCACATGTCTAAACAACAAAGCATAATAAGTCATTAAGTCAATGCCTATTCTGAATCCTAGTGGTTGACCTGCTTACACTCACATGAATCGGAGGGCAGTCAGTCAAATATCCTTTCACTGCCGTTGGACAGACAGCATCTATCATGTACTTCTCTACCATTCTCACCCTTATACCACTCACTACCCTAATTGAAAATAAACTTCTTAAATGAAAATGTCCTTGTAGTACAATTCAATAATCTGGTTTTATAAACCAGAAATGGAGAATCCCCTCCCCAGGGTAACTGAAGGAGAAAGCATTCCTGCTTCACCGTCAACAAACAAAGCTGAAATTCTAATTAAACTACTCCCTGAATTTTTTCACAGCACACACTTTAACTACTATATCAGTATTAACCAACTAGCACTAATTGATTAGTGGTATCTGAGAGATGTTTGTGGCTATGGCTGTGACATTGATAGCTGAGCTTCCCATGGATATGAGGAAACTCCTAGTTATTGTCGCCAAGGAATCTGCAGCTTCTTGACACCACAGATGTATGGTATAGTCCCCCATCTATCCATCCGTCTGTCTGTTCATCTGTTTATCCACTTGTCTACCCATCCACCCATCCACCCACCCCTCCATTCCTCCATTCCTCTCTATCCTTCCACCCACCCATCCATCCATCCAGTTAACATCTACCAGTAAGTACCTACTGTACATTAGACCTTGTGGAATTGCTGGAGACACAATGGAAAACACAATAGTCATCATCTTATCCTTAAGCTTGTAGTACAGTGGTGAGGCAGTCAAATAAAAAGGCCATGGTTACACAATGTGATTTACATGCTAGGAGAGGTGAGCATAGGGGTTATGAAGAACATAGGTCTCCCTTGATAAGTCAATCCACTCAGTGCTCACTTCATCCAGTCCTCTTTCTACAGTTGACCTCCAGTTTTCTTTCTTTTTTCTCTCTCCCTTGTAACCACTTTCCCTTATTGAGTTAGCTTTAAGATATATCCCTTTAGTGAGTAATCAGAATTTCAAATTCTTACTCTATATAAAGCATTTTAATGACGTACTTTTAGGGTATTAGAATTTTGTATCAGACCCTTGCTGCTATATTATAAATAGATGACCACACTCTCAAGGTTACAACCACATAAATATTCCAGAAACACTGTAGCAAGGAGAAACTCAAGTTCATTGAAAGAATTGGATTAATTACCTTCTCTTCAGAGACTTGAAATTTTTCTCCCCCTAGTAACTCTCTTTAGAGAAAGTTTTATTGTATAACTATATGCATTCATCTCTATCTGTCTTAGATGACTGGTTTGGGTTTTCCTATGTGCTCTTAGCAGTTCCGTGAAATTGTTTGCTATTGCATCTTCAGTTCTATTATGATTTGAGATATTTTGAAGGAAGAGTTAGTTTGTTGCTGACTGCATTATGCTGACCACATCCTCACCCGTGTCAATTTACTTCAGAGTTCCTTTTTTTTTCTAAAACCACATTATCAATCTTTGTAATAATAGGTTTTTAGGTATTACAGATGCTTTTTCATAATTTATTTTATTTTGATTTACATAGTCTCCCAATTTAAAAGAAGACAATGGTATTCATACTTCAGGAAGACCTGGGCAAGTTCTGAGAGTTTGAGTACTTTGAGTAGAACACTGAAGGACATATGCTACTTCTAGTTTGCTTTATAATTTATAAGCACTGACATTTTTATTTTATTTTTTAGAGACAGCATTTTGCCACATTGCCCAGGTTGGTCTCAAACCCCTGAGCTCAAGTGATCCACCCACCCTGGCCTCCCAAAGTGCTGGAATTACAAGTGTGAACCACTGTGCCCAGCCCAAAATTTTTGAAATTTAAGAAAAGCTGTATAGATCTAAATATTTCTTTGAGAGACGGAGAGAAAGGCAATTGAGTGCTAGTGATCTATATGATGAAACTAAAGTATTTTGTAATAAGTTCTGCAGTGAAGACCCCATTAGAAAGTTCGAACATGATATGTAAATTTTATGGTTTGTTTCTAATCTAAATGTTACTTTGAAAAGTTATGGACAAGTCCAGTTGTTTTTGCCTCAGCAGAGCAGTTTCCTCAAATTGAAACTAATTAAGAAAAAACACCTAAAAACTTTAATTACTCAAGAAATATCATCTAATTTGGTATTACTATCTACAGGAGTCAAATTATGTGAAAATCTTGCTTATAACTACATAATTAGTGATTTTATTGAAATGAAGACAAGAAAAAATAACATATGGAAAAAATATAAAATACACTGTGAATTAAATGTCTTTATTTACTGCTCTTCTCAACATCTCTAGACTATCAATGGACCACCTAGACATGCACAATAATAATTTAATTTTATCATGTTTGATATTTTGCCAAATTTTACATTTTATACTTATCTTTTTTCTATTTGGTCATTAAGAAAGTTTTTCAAAGAGGAGAAGAGAACATATTTTAATTATCTGTTTGTTGGCTTGATTTATAACTTTTATTATTTATTTTCTGTAGAGACGGGGTTTCACCATGTTGGCCAGGCTGTTCTTGAACTCCTGGCCTCAAATTGTAGCAGGACGAGCTGCGGACAAAACCCCTCGGACACCAAGATAGTGAAGGGAGTGGCTTTAATCAGCTGGTAGCATCGCCAGGCTAGAGTCTTAAAATCCGAGCTCTTCAGGTGCTCAACTTCTGTTCCTTTTAAGGGCTCACAACTCTAAGGGGGTCCACGTGAGAGGGTCATTATCAATTAAGCAAGCCAGGGGGTACGTGACGGGGGCTGCAAGCACTGGTGGTCAGAGTGAAACAGAACAGAATGGAAGGTTTCACAATGTCCTTCCATACAATGTCTAGAATCTACAGATAACATCAGCTGCTAGGTCAGGGGTCGAATTTTAACTACCAGGCTTAAGTCAGGCAGGCCCAGGCCTGGTTTCAGGTCTGGTTCCTAGGCACCAGGCTACCTACCTTTAGTTTCACTTCTCTTTCCTTTTCTGAGTATAAAACAATATAAAACAATATGAGAGGGTCTCTCTCTCTTCCCTCATTTCCCCCCTTTGAGACTCTCACTTTTTATTAGTGGTAGTTCTCACTCTTATTTTCGCTATTTATGTCTTCTTGTGCAACAGATTGATAGTGAGTCATATAGTACACTTGTGCTGAAGCATTTTGGTGAACTAAGGTAGCGATGAGGCTTTTTATCATTTGAAGAAGTACAGGTTGCAAACAAGGGAACAGTAAGCAGTTTCCTATTACTATTATAACTCCTATTATAAGAGTTTTAAGTCTTTCTAGTGCTGGGAACCAATTTCTAAACATGGCCTTAGGATCAAATCCATGCCACACTTGCAAGGGCACATGTGCCAGTTTTGTTATATCTGTAACTATGTCTTCAACTACTTGCCCCTTATCATCTATGTGTAGACAGCAATTAGTAAGGTTAAATTTTTCACAAACCCTTCCTTCAGCTGCTAGCAAGTAGCTAAGAGCTAGTCTATTTTGATAGATAGCGTTCCTCATCTGAGTTTCTTGCTGGGCTGTTCAGAACAGTCAAGCCTTGACCGGTTTTATTAGTGATGATTTCTAAAACAGCTTGCAACTGTATGATCGGTTGCACATGTAAATAGGGGTCTGGTATCCCCATGAGCCATCTTGGGCCTAAGTAGCAGGCCTATAATATTGTATGATTCTCTTAGGAGGCTATTCATTATTTTTCAGTTTTTTTTATAGCTATGTTTTCTTTTTGCAGGAAGCATAGACAGGGAAGCTCAGAAGCTCACCTGTTTTTATGGGCAGTAGGAAGAAAGATGGTTTAATAGTGCCAATAACACAACTACTTGTCCACTGGTCAGGCAGCTTAGCATAGGTTCTATGTCCACATATCCAGTATAGCCTCGTGGGTGCC
>NW_012106341.1:2151948-2162845 GCF_000951045.1 Mandrillus leucophaeus
AGGCCCAGGCCTGGTTTCAGGTCTGGTTCCTAGGCACCAGGCTACCTACCTTTAGTTTCACTTCTCTTTCCTTTTCTGAGTATAAAACAATATAAAACAATATGAGAGGGTCTCTCTCTCTTCCCTCATTTCCCCCCTTTGAGACTCTCACTTTTTATTAGTGGTAGTTCTCACTCTTATTTTCGCTATTTATGTCTTCTTGTGCAACAGATTGATAGTGAGTCATATAGTACACTTGTGCTGAAGCATTTTGGTGAACTAAGGTAGCGATGAGGCTTTTTATCATTTGAAGAAGTACAGGTTGCAAACAAGGGAACAGTAAGCAGTTTCCTATTACTATTATAACTCCTATTATAAGAGTTTTAAGTCTTTCTAGTGCTGGGAACCAATTTCTAAACATGGCCTTAGGATCAAATCCATGCCACACTTGCAAGGGCACATGTGCCAGTTTTGTTATATCTGTAACTATGTCTTCAACTACTTGCCCCTTATCATCTATGTGTAGACAGCAATTAGTAAGGTTAAATTTTTCACAAACCCTTCCTTCAGCTGCTAGCAAGTAGCTAAGAGCTAGTCTATTTTGATAGATAGCGTTCCTCATCTGAGTTTCTTGCTGGGCTGTTCAGAACAGTCAAGTCTTGACCGGTTTTATTAGTGATGATTTCTAAAACAGCTTGCAACTGTATGATCGGTTGCACATGTAAATAGGGGTCTGGTATCCCCATGAGCCATCTTGGGCCTAAGTAGCAGGCCTATAATATTGTATGATTCTCTTAGGAGGCTATTCATTATTTTTCAGTTTTTTTTATAGCTATGTTTTCTTTTTGCAGGAAGCATAGACAGGGAAGCTCAGAAGCTCACCTGTTTTTATGGGCAGTAGGAAGAAAGATGGTTTAATAGTGCCAATAACACAACTACTTGTCCACTGGTCAGGCAGCTTAGCATAGGTTCTATGTCCACATATCCAGTATAGCCTCGTGGGTGCCATCTAGTCCTGGTGGGATTCTGGGTGGACTTAAATGGTCTGCAACTTTGGAAATTTACTGAATGGATTTTTATCTGTGTGGTTTGAACTCCACCATGTAACTGTTTTTGTGGTACTATTATGCAGTTTTTGTCCTAGGAAACTAAGTCATCCTACAGAATGAGTTAATTCTTTCCTTTTTCTAGCTATGCAACATCATCCAATAATTGAGACTTTTAGAACCTAGAAATGATCAGGGTGATTCTTTAGGGTCAGGAATTCATCAGGAACTGGGTCTGTAGGCACTAATTCTCAGGCTTCTTATGGCCATTGATCTCCTATTACAGTTCTTTCACAAACATAACATTTAAAGACTGGGCTACATAGCTTGGATAGAATAGCATTATACAAACAAGTTTCTTTTAGAGTCTTGGTACACTTATAATAACCATAAAATAATAGGACTATAGCAATCTTTTGTCCTACCTCAGTGACCTGAGGTATATCCTGGGAACAGTCCTCAGTCTGAGGAAGGTCAGTTGAAGTCCTTACTGTACAAGTCCAAATTTTAAGGAAAATGAGTCCTGCGATGAGTTTCCTCATGCTTTGGCTGCTCCCATCCACGTACAGCTCCCAGTCTACTGATGTTTAAGGGTGGTCTCGGAGGTTGGGCCCACCAGAATAAACTGAGTCCAATACCTCTACACAGTTATGTTTAACTGGACTCTCTGATACCAGGAGTAAGGTGGCGGGGTTTAGGGTGCTGCAAACTTCAATGGTTATGCGGGAATTTTCACAGAGAAAGCTTTGGTATCTAGTTAGTCTAGCATTCATTAGCTAATGATGTCCTTTGGTATTTATTAAAGTCACCACAGCATGGGGGGACTTTATGTTTAGGTTTTGCCTAAGAGTTAGCTTGTCTGCTTCTTGTGCTAACAGGGACTTTGCTGCCAGGGCCCTTAGACATGGGGGCCAACCTTTGGAAACCCTATCTAGTTGTTTTGAGAGATAGGCCACTGGTCTTGGCCAAGGCCCTATAGTCTGGGTTAAAACTCCAACTGCCATTTTTTTTTCTTTTTGATATATAGAGTGTAAAAAGTCTTATCAGGTCAGGTAGCCCCAGGGCTGGAGCCAACCTGAGTTTTTCTTTTAACTCATGAAAAGCTTGTTGCTGTTGGTTGTAATAGATGTAGTTTATCTAATTTACATTCTTATTAACTGTCACCCACTAAAATCTTGACTTAAATCCTGTAGCTATTTGATTTCAAGCTTTAAATTGATCTGGTATTCCTCATGGGACTCCAATTGCATCTAAATGAATGTGAGAGTTGAAAGACCTATAAGGGGCTTCTCTCACTTTACAATGTCTTATTTTTCCTCCCTCTGATTGATGAAATGCCAGGGTGAAAGGGATAGCCAATTGGACTAAAGTATAAGTGCTACTCCAGTTATTCGGCAGAGTGCCCAGTAAAGGTCCACCGCAACACCACCACACATCCTCTTGGGGATGAACAAGGGCTGACTGATTGATAAGCTCTTGAAAATTCTTAAGCTCATCACATCCCTTCAGGTCTACAAGGAATGCTAAGTTTCCTCCCTGTCGTGAGAGACATGAAGTGAACTTAGTGTTGGGATACGGAGGCTGGATGGCCCTCGGGGGTTGACCTGCAAGGTGCTGGACTTTGGGATATAGCAGAGAGAGCTTGGCAAGACTTATTACTCCAGGCTGTAGAATCCTGGAAAAGAGCTCTACTATGCAGCCCATGCCTGGTTGACTGGAGGACCACCTCAGTGGAAGGGGGACAATCAGGGCCTCTGGCCTGCCATGTGCACGAGCATAACAATTGCTTTTGTTTAACGTGCAGATGGAATGTTTGATCCATTTCAACCAGGCATTTGCATCTTGCTATGCTGTCTTAATTACCAAAATTTGTTTTAAGTTTTTAACTTTTATGATCTTCTAGTAAAATGAATGTTTCTTTTAGCACCTATTTTTATTAGTTTTTAAACCAAAGAAAGCCAAATACCATTTTACATTTAACAATGCTTTTTGTATGATTTTTATACTAGATAAGCTAAATTTTATCTTTATATTAGTGTGTTATTAACGTTCAACTTAATTTTAATAAAACCTTATAGACATATTTATCTAATTTTTAATGTTTGACCATAAGGTAAGATTTTATAGACTCTTTTTAACATTTTATAATTTTTGTTAAAGAGCAGGTTGGTGCTTCAAGAAAAACCTGTTGCATTTTTACTTTAATGTCCAGTTCACAGAAAAATTGGATGGTACCTTTTTAACTTTAGCTAATATGTTTACACACAGAATTTTCTTTACAATTAATGTTTTAAAACTTGCTTAAACTTTCAAAACAAAACTTTTTTTTAAACTTTCAATGTAGGTAAAAATCCACATTCTTATGCCTCCTTATAATCCTTTTACCAAAGGTATATTTTACTTTCCTTATACACCTTGCACGTAAACTGTTTCTTCAATAGTACTCCTCCACTGTCAGCAAATGTGGACTCCATATTTTCCCCTGCTGCTCCAAATCACAACCTCCCTCAACTCCGGTGCCTGTTGCTGCTCCTCCTGCTTGGCTGCTCTTTCTACTTTCTTTCTTCCTTCTCCGAGGCTTCACCTATACTTAGTGTGGGTATCATCAGGCCAACCAGGTGAGTGCTGTGAGCTGAGCCATCACAGGCAGAGGACTCCTAACAGGATGTAAGTCAGGACTTTTCTCTTTTCAGCTCAAAATGCTCCTAGGAGTCCTCATTTCACTCAGAGCAAAAGCCAAAGTCCTTTCAGGCCCTGTGAGGCCCCACATGACTTGATTCTCCTCTTTACCTCATTCTCCATGGCTCGCTCTCTCTTGCTCACTCTGATTCTGGCACATCAGCCTCCCTGTCACTCCTTGCCCAAGCCAGCCATGCTCCCAGCTGAGGGCCTTTGCACTCACTGTCCCTTCTGCCTGGAACGCTCTTCCTCTCGGTACCACATGACTCACAGTCTCACCTCTTTCAAGTCTGCTCAAATGCAGCACTTCCATAGTGAAACCTCTGGCCACCCTATTTGTTACTGCAATCCACTCTATCCCCCTTCTGTCCTCCTCTTCCCTACTTTATTTTTCACCCCAGCAGGGATTTTCATCTCTTTCATGCACTGATGAATCCCTAACACCTTCATCAGTGTTGGGCAAATAGTCAGTGGACATTAATAGCTCAGGAGTGAATTCTTTGTATCTTTTAGAATCATGGGATCTTCACATGGGCTAAGCTATTTTCACCAGGATTTGGTCTCTGCACAGTCTTTTTAGTATCACTATATTGCTGGGTTTTACATCTGTTTGAGGTAACAGATTGTTAAGGATCCCTCCTGGGCCAGGAAGCTGAAGGTATAATATGGAGAAGTCCCCAGTGTGAAGGCCCATGAGGGGCAGTCACACTGGGCCAGGGAGAAGTTGAGACATAGCAACCACTTCCAGGAGACTTGGATTAGTCTACATGAGAGCTTCAAGAAGTCTCTGTTCTACCTACCCCAAAGTCAGCCCCAATCTAGGCACCAAGTCCCATATGCTAATACTGGTACCTCCAATAGGAGAGCCCCATAGCTTCATCAACAGGAACAGCTCACCCAATTTCCCTGAGGGTGGGAGGCCTTGATATAGACAGTCATCAGAATGGAGTCATCTTAGCATCTGCAGCTTAAAGAGAAGTCTACCTAACTAGGGGTGCAGTGGTTGAAACTCAAAGACCTAGACTAGCCACCCACTCCCTTCTTTATGCCCAGACCTGGGGGCAGGATATTTTTCCTGGTCTACTGTTCTACAACCTGGGGGTGGAGGTGGGGGTCGTCTGAGTAGAAACGGCAGGGGGCATGGCAGATGCTCTTCTCTGTGTCATTCTCCCAGGCCTGGCAGAGCAATCTCTCGACACAGTTGCAGGAAGGCATGAATTGCTGAGCCAGGTCTGACCTGGCTGCCCTCAGGAAGTCCTCTGACAGGGACCCGTCAGCTAAGCTGGCAACACATGGTGCACCTGGCATTGTTCTTTTGCGATTCTACTTCTTGACTTCAAAAAGCATGTTTTAAGATTGGTTAAACCCAGTATCCAGTGTCTGGATGATTGTAAGGGACTCAGTGGGGATGGCTCCTTTTCCTGTTTAGTTTTTTAAAACCCTGGCCTCTGAAAAATCTTCGTTCTCTGTGTGTGTGCACTTAGCAAGCCTCCCAGTCCTTTGCCATCTTTATCAATCAAAAGTCTCTGGTACACTACAGGTGAGATTAGTACTGTTGGCCCAAGAAAGACCTTGGAACACTTTTGTCCTTCCTAACCAGAGTCACCTGACTCAAGCCCCATGGGCCATTTCCCTGACATAAGATTCCAAGGTAGGGGTTTACTAACATTTCACTAATACTTCTCAGTTTGTGCTTATAGCTAAGAGAAAAAAAGCTCTCATAATTTCAACCATTAATCAAAAAGAATAAAAAGATAGCAATATGGATTCATATACATTAATATAGATATGAGCCATGAGACCTACCTGGGAAGGAGAACATTTCTAACATCATTTCGTTCCAGGACCTGACACCTGGAATTTGTCTTTCTGATTTTTTTTTCCTTTCTTTCTTTCTCTTTCTCTCTCTGATTTTCTGTCTCTCATAAAGTTTTTTTGTGATGGCTTTGCTAATGACATTTTATTGTTATTTTTATAAAGCAGAGGAATGTTTGTTTGCTAGTATTACTTGCCTATTACAAGTCCATTCAAATATATAGATACAATATTTTCTAAAATATTCTTAGATTGTGGTATATGTAAATTTTCTTTATGAATTTCTACTAAGGTTCATTGCTTCCTAACATTATTGTGCCTGTTGGTATAATCCAGTAGAGCAGGTGATATTTTTCCTTTATTAGTGCAGAAAACATAACCAAAGTTATAATTAAAGCAGTTGGTTGAAGAGTAAATGAAATATATCACATAACAACCTCATACTTAGATATTACTAATTGTAATTCAATATAATTAACACTTTCCAAATTATCCATTATTATTTATTTGGACCAAAAAAAAGCATGCTCTGAGGCTCTTTGCTATCTGCCTAGGCATTTAGTGTCGATGATAAAACGATGCCAAATTCTATAGTAATAAATATATATATATGTATGTATATATGTATACACATACACACATTTAATTTCCTTTGACAGATTTTCTCCCTGTATGAGGCAAATTTTCCAACTTATCAATTAAAACCTGTTAGTGAAACTGCTCATGAAGTATGCGTAATGCTCTGAGGTTTAATAATACACCCAGAATAAGCAGTTTCTGGGAAGCTGCATGGCTGCTGGAGCATAACTATTTCTACAAGGTTGTTATTATTTGATTAGCTCACTACAGAGGAGAGGAGTCTTCTGAGATTTTGCCATGGATCACTGTATGCATTTAATAGCTTCTCTCCTTAGTTACAGGAGTAAACCAGCAGTAAACTCCAGAGGCTCAACTCAGGGATGTTGCTATCTTACGCTCTTAGGAAGCATACCAGGTGTGATTAACCCCTTCTGAGCTGGTTAAAAGCAAATCTTCACAGCCTAATTTAGAAAAAGAATTTTTTTGCCCACTTATTGATGATCTCAGAAACAACTCTTAAATATGCAAAAGAAATATAATCAGTTTCTTGAATAGTTAGAAAACTGGTTAATAAGTCACTTTTAGTGACAGCTCTCTCAAGCAATCCCTCTCTTGTTGTTTTTTGCTTTAGACCCAGACCTAGATGCATCTGAAATGCCAAGGAAGAGGAACCACTGGATGACTGAGGAAGGCATGAAGAAAGATGCATCTTTAAACTAGATCTTCAGGATGGAATAGAGTTTTTAAGAAATAACACTTACACTGAATTGCTTTAATTATATAAAGCAACCATAGAACATTTGAAAAATGTCAATAAGAAAAAAGATGTAAAGATTCAAGGATTTAAACTCTTTGGTAACTGTCTTTATAAATAATATTGTAATAAACATCCTTGTGCATAAATTTTGAGTGTCTCTAAATTCTGATTGATCAGAATCAGAGATAAATTCTGAATTTCTTAGGATAAATTCTGAGAGCTGAAATATTTGGGTCTAACACTTCTGAAACTTTATTGCTAAATTGCCCTCCAAAGGGGTCTTACTAATTTGTCTGCATATGTGCCACTTACGAATGTCCAAAGTCTCTGTATGATCAGACAGAAGTGGGGAGAGATTAGTGTTGCTCTTTAAATAGTCCCACCGAAAGCCATGTTCAGATATACAATGCTACAGTTTCTCCAGCCTCTTACAGAGCAACTATTTGGGAATTTTTAATAGTCAAATTATGTGCCACACAAGAACTCCTTTTTTACATTGCTATTAACCTCTGGGATTCTTTTTCTTGTTCTTGATAGTGGTGTTAGTTTTACTTAATTTTGCCAAAACTTTGGTCAAAACCTTATTCAACACCCACTAGCATGGCTATTAAGAAAAAATACAGATAATAACAAGCATTGCTGAGAATGTGGAAAAATTGGAGCCCTCATACATTGCCTATGGGAATGTAACATGATACCACTACTTTGGAAAGCAGTTTAGCAGTTCCTCAAAAAGTTAAACTTAGAGTTCGCATATGACCCAGCAAGTCTGCTCCTAGATATATACCCAAGAGAACTGAGGATTCAAAACATGTCCACACAAAAATGTGTGCACAAATGTTCATAACAGCATTATTCAAAATAGCCACAAAGTAAAAACAACTCAATAACCATCAACTGATGAACTGATTAAAAAAAAAGTATGGTACATCCATACTTTATTTGGTACAAAAAAGAATAAAATACTTCGTTACCTGGTACAAAAAAGAGTAAAATACTAAGCCAGGCATGGTCATCCCAGCACTTTGGGAGTCTAGGAAGACGGGTCACTTGAGGTCAGGAGTTCCAGACGAGCCTGGTCAACATGGCAAAACCCTGTCTCTACTAAAAATACAAAAATTAGCCAGGCATGGTGGTGGTTTGCACCTGTAATCTCAGCTACTTGGGAGGCTGAGGCACGAGAATCACTTGAACCTGGGAGGCAGAGATTGCAGTGAACTGAGATCATGCCATGGCACTCCAGCCTCGGCGACCAAAAAAAAAAAAATTTGACACATGCTACAACATGGATGAATCTCAAAAACATTATGCTAAGTGAAATAATTCAGTCACAAAAGGCCACACATGGCATGACTCCTTTTATATGAGATGTCAAGAAAAGGTAAATCCATTAAAACAGAAAGTAGACTCATGGTTACCAGGGGATGGAAGGAAGAGAAAAAAAGGAGTGGTTGCTAATGGGTATGGGGTTTCTTTTGGGGATGATGAAAATATTCTAGAGTTAGATAATAATGATGTTTGTATGACTCTATGACCATACTAAAAGCCACTGAATTGCACACTTAAACATCCTTATTCTGGCCAGGCACAGTGGCTCATGCCTGTAATCCCAGCACTTTGGGAGGCCGAGGCAGGTGGATCACCTGAGATCAGGAGTTCAAGACCAGACTGACCAACACAGTGAAACCCCGTCTCTACTAAAAATACAAAATTAGCTGGGTATGGTGGCACATGCCTGTAATCCCAGCTATTCAGGAGGCTGAGGCAGGAGAATCGCTTGAACCCAGGAGGCAGAGGTTGCAGTGAGCCGAGATCGCACCATTGCACTCTAGCCTGGGCAACAAGAGTGAAACTCAGTCTCAAAAAAAAATAAAAATAAAAAATAAAATAAAATTCATATTCTACAGAAATGAAAACACGTCCACATAGAGACATGCATGTGAATGTTTATAGTAGCAATATTCATAATAGCCAAAAACTAGGAACAACCTAAATGCCCATCAACAGGCGAATGGGTAAACAAAATGTACATACCTTATGAAATACTATTCAACAATAAAATAAAACAAAGTACTGATATATACTATAACACCTTGAAAACATAACGCAAAGTGGAAGAAGCCACATATTGTATGATCCCATTCATACGAAATATCTAGAAAAGGTAAATTTATAAAGATGGAATAGGATCAGTGGTTGCCTAAAGCCGGAGGATGGGAGTGCAGATTAACTGTAAATGGACTCC
The DNA here is from genome assembly GCF_000951045.1 of Mandrillus leucophaeus. Taxonomy (NCBI): domain Eukaryota; kingdom Metazoa; phylum Chordata; class Mammalia; order Primates; family Cercopithecidae; genus Mandrillus; species Mandrillus leucophaeus. The sequence continues at coordinate 2,161,049 of NW_012106341.1, forward strand.
AGGGAGCTTTATGCAGTGATGGAAACATCCTGAGACTGGATTTCAATGATGGCTGTACAACTCTATACATTCATAAGAGTCATTGATTTGTACATGTACAATGGGCAAATTTTATGGTATAGAAATTAGACTTCAATTAAGTTGGTAAGAATGAAAACCTTATTAATAGACTTGGCTATGAATGTCCCTTAGACATTCCCACAGTTCCTTGCTGTAAGGATGAACATTCTCTACATGTCATAGGGTCCAACTCTGAGTGGATGAGTTACATAAATGTTTTGAGGAATGGCAGCCTCAGAGCCCACCTCGAGAAACGGGTTTAAAGGGAACAGCCCTCATTTGGATGTCTCACTGCCAGTGTATTTCTGAAGCAGTCAGATCCCTGTGTTGTGACATCTGGTATGTGACTCTTCTCTGTACACACCCTGCAGGATCTGGAAAGCTTATGAGTGGAGGAGGCAACAAAACTAGAGGAACCTCAAGACAATTCCCAGGTCACAGAAACCAAGCCATCCCTCCCTTCCTTTCATAAGAGAAGTTTCTCCTAGTTAAACAAGATTATACAAAATGAACACATATTTCATTTATAAAGCCCATATGGCCATCCCAATATAGATAAGATGATAGCGATAATGGTGTAATTCAGCACTACCAGGAAAGAACACCTGTCCCACCTCACTCCACCCCATATATACATACACACACGTATACACATCTATACACGTGTACCTCTCTTTGTCTCAGTAATGACTGAAATTCGTCTAACTATGGGCAATATGGTATGGAGGGGTATGATCGAGTACTCACGCCAGATGACTGAGTTTGAATTCTGGCTTCAACGCCTACTAGCTTTGTGGCCTTGGGCAAGGTTTAACTTCTCTGTGCCTCAGTCTCCTCATCTGTAAAATGGGGATGGCATACGATTTTTGTCCTAAGTAAATAGATTACTGCTTGTAAAGTGCTTAATATATTGCCAGTCACATAGTAAGTGCTGCATATGTATCAACCACATTCAGGCCCCGGTTCCAGCAGGTACCAGTCTTGGGTCCCTGGGGAGTCATTTCATCTCTCTGGACCTCAACTCGCTCACATGTAAAATGATGATAATAACCCTGCACTGCTTACTTCTCAGGATCGTCGTGAAGGCCTCATAAAATAATACGTGGACAGTGCCTTGAAAAGCAGCAACCCCATGTAAATGACCAGCTTGTTTCTTATCCTAGGTCTATGTAGATGGCTTGGGAGCACAGTGGTTCTCACACTTGTCAAGAAATCAGACTATTTTCTCCTTTGTGGAGCAAACTGCTTCTACTTCAAGTCTTGGCTTAGAGGTCACTTCTGTAGGAAAACTTCCCTGATCCCCCCTACTCTGGATAACTGTGTTAAGTGCCCCCTTGACACCCTCCCTAGCACACCATACCTACCCTTATCATTGCAGTTATGTATGTACTGTCAGTATTTGCTTACTTGTCTGATTTTGAGATCCCTGAAGACAAGAATAACTGTGTCTGGGGTCACCTCTATGTCCTTAGCACTTATTTCAATGTCTAGCACATGCTCAAGAGATATCTGCTTAATAAACTCCAGATTCAAAGAGCCCACTCCCACTGGATATATTCACTCCAATGATATTTCAGAGGCTTCTCATTCTTACTATCTTCAATTGGAACTGGTTCTAACCGGTTATCTAACTTACCTAACTTATTACTTAGTTAACTTAGCTGATTTAACTTTCTAATTCATTTCCTGTCGCTCTCGATGCTCCCACTCACTTTGTTCTGTGCTGTTCTCCCAATA
>NW_012106341.1:2163871-2169162 GCF_000951045.1 Mandrillus leucophaeus
AGCAGCCATGCTTCTACCTCAGAACCTTTGCATTTGCTGTTCCCTCGTCCTGGAACACTATTCCATGTCCACATGGCTTTCTTCCTCATCTCCTTCAGGGATTTGCTCAAATATTCTGTTTTAGTGAGGCTTCCCCTGAATATCTTTTAAAAAATAACAATCACTCTCCCTCAGGCCTTCCTGATTCTCTCTTCCAATCTTATTTTCCTTCATTGCAATTTTTTTTTTCTAAGACAGGGTCTGTCTCTGTCGCCAAGGCTGGAGAGCGGTGGCACAATCACAGCTCACTGCAGCTTCAACTTTCTGGGCTCAGGTGATCCTCCTCTCAACCTCCCAAGTAGCTGGGTCCACAGACACGTGCCATCATGCCTGGTTATCTTTTATTTTTATTTTTGTATAGACGAGGTGTCACCATGTTGCCCAGGCTGGTCACAAATTCCTGGCCCCAAGTAATAAGCCCACCTTGGCCTTCCAAAATACTGGGGTCACATGTGTGAGCCACCGTGCCCAGCTCCTCCGTCCTTTACCACCCTCACATACTGTGTAGCTATTTACCTGTTATCTGTCTCCCCTCACTAACTTATAAGCTCCATAAGAGCAGGGATTTTTGTCAGTTTTGTTGGCTGCTTTAGAATGGTGGCTGGCACATAATAGGCATTCGGTAAATATTGCTTGAATGAATAAATCTTGTTTGAATGAATAAATATTGTTTGAATATTAAATATTGTTTGAATGAATAAATCTTAAACAGAGTGTGTGATATAAAATGTAAGATTTCCTTTATGACTTGGGGTCATGTACATCTGGCTGGGCGTTCTTCCTGACCACCCATCCTTCTATTCTCATCCAAGCAGAGTTCCTCACTTTCTCCTCTTTATTACTCCTGTTCCTTACACATGCTTTTATAGTTAGACCCATCACACTGAATTATAATTTATTTATAAACCTGTTTGTTTTCCTCCCCTTGCTGTAGGCTCCTTGGGGTAGTAACTGCATTTAAACTATTTCTAAATCCTCAGTATCCTGAACAGCATCTGGAACTTTGCAGGCACCAGTGAAATATCAGCTGGAACGCATTACCCATACCTGAAAGACTAGGTGCAGATATAGTGACCGATTTCGTTTGTTGTTCTGTCGTGTGCAGTTATGTCCCTGATATAGTTTGGATACTTGTCCCCGTCCAAATCTCATGTCGAAATATAATCCCCAATGTTGGAGGTGGCAGCTGGTGGGAGGGTGATTAGATCATGAGGATGGATTTCTCGTGAATGCTTTAATGCCATCCCCTTCATGCTATTCTTGCAATAGTGACTGAGTTCTCGTGAGATCTGGTTGTTTAAAAGTGTGTGGCACCTCCTCACCTCTCTCTTGCTCCTGCTCCCTCTTCATCTTCTGCCATGATTGTGAGATGCTGGCGCTATGCTTCCTGTACAGCCTGCAGAACTGTGAGCCAATTTAACCTCTTTCCTTAGAAATTATCCAGCCTCGGCTATTTCTTTATAGCAATGCAAGAATGGCATAATGCAATTCCCATCCGTTTCCCTCCGATTACTGAATCCTAAGATCAGAGAATGTCTGCTTGGCATGTGGAAGTCCTCAGGAAGAATGAGAAACTGTTGGTCCATCTCCCCCACCTTCAGCTCCCTCTACATGGGACAAGCTTCTAGCATCCCACCTCTGAGAGCAAAGAGCCAACGTGGCAGCTCCTTGACCCTCCAATTTGCCTCCTCCTTCTCTGCTCACATTACCCCCAGCTCCATCCAACACTGCTGACAGGACTGGTTGGTCCCCTGCCTGCTTCCCTTCTTTCTTTCTTAATGTAAAATCTTCAGTGCTCTGTCCTAAGCCCCTTTCCTTTCTCATATGATCTTCCTTTGATGGTCTTGTTTCTTTTTTTTTTGTTTTTTTTTTTTTTTTGAGATGGAGTCTTGCCCTGTTACCTAGGTTGGAGCACAGTGGCGCGATCTCGGCTCACTGCAACCTCTGCCTCCTGGGTTCAAGCGATTCTCCTGCCTCAGCCTCCTGAGTAGCTGGGATTACAGGTGTGCGCCTGCACGCCCAGCTAATTTTTGTATTTTTAGTAGACAGGGGGTTTCGCCATGTTGGCCAAACTGGTTTCAAACTTTTGACCTCAGGTGATTCTCCCACTTAGGCCTCCCAAAGTGCTGGGATTACAGGAGTGAGCCACTGTGCCTGGCCCTTTGATGGTCTTATCTATTCCTGTTCTACCTGTGACAATGCCATAAAACCTAGGATCTTAGGACTATTGAGTATGAAGTACCCTCTTGACAACATAAACTTTGGTTTCTCAACCCTATCATTGGCAAATGACCTTCACCATTTCCACCCTACCAGTTTACTGCATGTATTATTTATTTACTATTTTAAAAAATCAGTATGCTTTCCCACTTCACTTAGCCAAAGAAATAGTGTCAGCAAAATGAAGAGTTTGTTGGACAATCATTTTTTTGAGAGAGAGAGTCTTGCTGTATTGCCCAGGCTGGAGTGCTGTGGCACAATCATGGCTCACTGCAGCCTTGACTTCCTGGGCTCAAGCAATCTTCCTGCCTCAGCCTTCCAAGTAGCTGGAACTACAGACATGAGCCACCACACCCAGCTAATTTTTAAATTTTTAGCAGAGGTGGGGTCTTGCTATGTTGCCCAGGCTGATCTCAAACCCCTGGCCTCAAGTGATCCCCTCATCTCAGCCCCCCAAAGTGCTGGGATTATAGATGTGAGCCACTATGACAGGCCTTGGCAATCTTTTTTTCTAAAACACATCAACGTAAATAAAAGTGGTAAAACATTTTTTAAAGTTTCCATGTGGACCACCTAAAATCATATTGCAGACCACACTGTGGGAGACTTGGGTTCAGCACTGCATCTTCACCTTGTAGAAGGGAAAACTGAGAACCAAAGAGGCTAAATGATGCAACTGAAGCCACATTTCCAGTTAGCAGTAGAGCTTTGAGTATGACTTGTACATCACCTTAGGACCTTGAATCCTGTGATCTCTCCAGAGCCCAGGACTAGTTTTCCTAATTTCTGTGCTTGCTGTCACTTTTCCATAAACACTGTAGTAGTGTATCAGATTCAGCCTGATATGGTTTGGTTCTGTTCCCCTACCCAAATCACATTTCAAATTGTAATCCCCATGTGTCAAGGAAGGGACCTGTAATCCCCTCTGTTGAGGGAGGGAAATGACTGGATTATGAGGGCGGTTTCCCCCATGCTGTTTTCATAACAGTGAGTGAATTTCACAAGATTGGATGGTTTTATAAATGGCTATTTTTCCTGCGCTCTCACATGCTCGCTTTTCTCTTGCCTGCTGTCTTGTAAGATATGCCTGCTTCCCTTTCTGCCATGATTCTAAGTTTCCTGAGGCTTCACCAACCATGCAGAACTGTGAGTCAATTAAACCTCTTTTATCTGTAAATTACCCAGTCTTGGGCAGTTCTTTATAGTAGTGTGAAAACGGACGAATACATAGTCCTTATGGAATTCATCTTTCCTCTCTCAAAATCTGTTCCTCTTCTTAACTTCCATCTTCCCGTTATACCTATTCTCTACCCAGATTCCAAGCATCCCTGATTCTCTCACTCCCATATCCAAGTTGCTGCCGAGCCTGTCTCATCCCTCATTATCTGAGCTGTTAGTGGCAAGGCAGCCTTGGTGAACCCAAATGACAGCCATCTCTCTCACCTCCAGGCTCCCTTAGTATTTTGCATGTTTAAATTTTAATTTAATTTATGACATGCTATCTATCACATCTGTTCTTTCACATGTCTTATCTGTAAACTTTTTGTGAGACGAGCTTAATTACCTTTGAACCTCCATAGTTTCTCATACCTATCTGCCATGCTCTGTATGTGAATGTTTGAATGAATGACTGACTGAATGAATAAATAAATAAATAGATGCATGGATGAATGAGTTATGTACAATTAAAGCGGGGTAAAAGCAGCACAGGGAGTTATAATTTTAAAATAATCAATTTGTTAACATTTCCATTGCAACTTTTTTTAAAAAAGCTTAAATGTAAGTTTTCTAGATGTTTTATGACCAAAAGGCGGTATTAATATAGAGTCAGTTGAATGTGGCTCCCTAGTATGAAATGTAAGTCATTCCTAATTCAGATATAACCATAAAAATTCAGCTTCACTTATTATTGTCCACAGATTACTTACAATGGAGGTACAATCTGTTGATCAAATAATGAACCTGTTTGAAGGATTAGCTGGAGGGTAATTAATAAATATGTTAATTATTCCTTTAAGCTATGGACACTGCCAGCATTCAGCTTTTAACTCTAGCATGTATATTCTTATAATGGTATAAGTCTATAATATCGTCATTATGACACATCATTTACAAACTAGTAAGTTGGGAAGCTCTAGGATTATATTATTGAATGCTTTTGTCTTACACTGACTGGAATCCCAGTTCCTTGTCTTTTTCCCAGTTTAATTCCTTATATTATTAAAAATTAAGTTCGTCATCTGCATTGTGTTCTCTTTCCTAGCCCTGGGGAATAACCTAGGTATCTTCATTTAACAGTCAACACAGGTGACTCTGATGTAGATGGTCCACAGGCCACGCTTTGGATAAACCCTACACGAGACTCTAAGCATTTCAAGAATGAATGCCGGCTGGGCATGGTGGCTCACACCTGTAATCCCAGCACTTTGGGAGGCTGAGGTAGGCAGATTTCGAGGTCAGGAGATTGAGACCATTCTGGCTAACATGGTGAAACCCCATCTCTACTAAAAATACAAAAATTAGCTGGGCATGGTGGTGCATGCCTGTAATCCCAGCTACTTGGGAGGCTGAGGCAGGAGAATCACTTGAACCAGGGAGTTGGAGGTTGCAGTGAGCCAAGATCGCGCCACTGCACTCCAGCCTGGTGACAGAACAAGACACCCTCTTAAAAAAAAAAAAAAAAAAAAAAAAAGAATGAATGCCATGCTTCACTCGTTTGTATCTCCAAGATGTGCAAGGTGCCTAGACATAAATAGACATTCAATAAATGATTAAATGTCTATTGAATGATGACTTCAGCTACCCTGTGTGTGTGTGTGTGTGTATGTGTGTGTGTGTGTAGTGGGAACACCCATGCAAAAGCCAAATCTTTGGGGGCTTTTTTGTTTGTTTGTTTGTTTGTTTTTTTGAGACGAGTCTCGCTCTGTCACCCAGGCTGGAGTGCAGTGACCGGATCTCAGCTCACTGCAAGCTCCGCCTCCCGGGTTTACGCCATTCTCCTGCCTCAGCCTCCCGAGTAGCTGGGACTACAG
>NW_012106341.1:2169212-2222426 GCF_000951045.1 Mandrillus leucophaeus
GCCTCCCGGGTTTACGCCATTCTCCTGCCTCAGCCTCCCGAGTAGCTGGGACTACAGGCACCCGCCACCTCACCCGACTAGTTTTTTGAATTTTTTTAGTAGAGACGGAGTTTCACCGTGTTAGCCAGGATGGTCTCGATCTCCTGACCTCGTGATCCGCCCATCTTGGCCTCCCAAAGTGCTGGGATTACAGGCTTGAGCCACTGCGCCCGGCCTGTTTTGTTCTTAAAAGCAATTACATAATAGCTGCTCTCTTGCTATTTACCTTAGTATGCAGTATCAAAACTTCCTTACTATTATTCCAGCATCGATACACTACACTTTACCTTTTAAGATAATGTTTACTTACTTTGTAAAACCCAGTTATCCACAGTTGAAAACATGGGGATCAGAGACCCAAAGAGGAAAGTACAAATCACCTCTAATTCCCCCTCAGAGGGATGCCCATTGTTAACATATGGGCACATGGCAATGATTGAATTATACATAGCGGTACTTTACCATTTTTAATTAACAGAATTATCTTTAATTACTTCTTTTCGGAGAAGTTATTTTAAAAATAGAGAATGGTTTCAGATGTCCTGTAGGTTCTGAAGAGGGATGACACATTTGAGGAGCAAAATACTTTTTCAGTTAGGTGCCTAATTAAATCTTTTACTTTACTCATTAAGGCTCTTGTTCAAGCAGTAGAAACTAACTCTAACTATATTAAGCAAAAAGAGGCTTTACAGGAAAGCTATGTTGTGTGGTCTTGGGATTGAAGAGAAGCTGAGGAATAGGGCTTACAAGAAACAAGGATATGGCAGCTGCAGAAGATAGGAGGGACCACTCAGTGAGCCTGCCCCAGCTTTTTGCCTTGCTTGCCCTGCTTTTCTTAAGGATCAAAGTACCTGGTGAGAGTGGGTTCGGTTTTGTTTTGCTGGAGGTAGGTTACACAAAATTAGCTGAACTTAGCTATAGACTGACAGTGGGTGGAGAAAGAGAGGGGTCAGGAATAATTTCCAGTTTCTGGCTTGCTTAAATTGGTAATGGTGCCATTTCCTAAGACTGGGAACAATGACAGAGGACTAGGCTGGCTAAATCCAGGGAGGGGTTAGATGAATGGTTGGATGTGGGGCACAATGAATTTGAGGTGCCTTGAGACATCACAAAATCTTTAGTAGGCAAGTGGATAGGTGGGTTGTGCCGCACGTTCTCTGTCTGCCTCTCCAGACCTACTCTCTACCCTCCTCCACCCTGCTCTGGACCCTTGGAGGCTGACCTGCATCAACGAACTCCCTTTGCCTCTAGCTTCGTACTGGGTTGGTTCAGTGGGGGATGCCAGCAGATCAGAGAAGGAAAGGGAATGCGGGGGATGTTTATCTCTCTGACTTCCTCCCTGCAGTGTTGCTGTGGGCTGGCTGCATCTCTGAACCATAGGCCATAGCCCTTGTCAGGTGACTTCTCCACCTCTCTTTCTCTCCAGGTTCTGGATGTGCTCTTGCTTGTTCCAGAATACTGCATGACCTTTTATCATGTCCCTGTTTCCCATCCACTTACTCTAGTTGTTTCAGTCTGAATGTATCACCCATTTCTGCCAGGGTACTAATGAATATATGGGTACAGAATTCAGAGGAGAAGCTCAGGCTGGCTGGGAAGGCATTCTGAGAATCATCTGTTTATAGATGTCATAGAAGCTAGTGTGGATAATAAATCTTTTGTGAGGGAGCACAACCGAGAAATGGAGAGGATTAAGGACCAAGGTCTAAGAAATTCTAACTTACCTCCCACTGAAACAGGGCAGTGAGAAGAATGACCTGATGAAAGGGACCTCCAGAGACCCTCTTGAATTACCTGGAGAGAAGATAGGCAAGTGTATTGACCATCCCACAATGACATCACACAGTGGGAGACAGGCAATTTCCCTACGAGGAAATTAGAATGATATTAAAAGGGGAGAATGGATGCTGAGTGAGAGTCAACACACACACACATACTCACACATGCACACATGTACACACATGTAGCATACACACCTACATAATTTATTAAAATGGGATACACATATCTCTGGTTTGTTAGCAAGGTTAATTCCTCTATGAGTGACAGAAAATCCAAAATAGTAGTGATTTAAACAAAAGAGCAGTTTATTTTTCTGTCAGGTAAATGAAGTTTGGAGGCAGTTCTGGCTGTCATGACACTTCACGGTGGCAGGGATAGAGGCTCCTCTATCTTTTTGCTCTGCCATCCTCAACATATGACCTCATGGTTCAGGATGGCTACTTGTGCTCCAGGCATCTTGTCTGAATTCTGGCCAGGAGGACACTCCCCAGATGTTGCACATAATACTTTAGCTTACTTTCCATTGGCCAGAACTTAGACATATAACCATATCTGCTGGCGAGCTACTGAGATACAGTTTTGTTTCAGACGGTTGTGTACCCAGCTCAAAAGCAGGAGTTCTAATATAAAGGAAATAGGAGAGAAGGGAAGCTGGGACACCACTAGTGGTCTTTGCCCAAACACATTATTTTGTAATCTGTTTTCTTACTCATACAAACATTTTCTTTTTTTCTCCCAACTAATTTTGATGACTCCTTGCTGGTCATAGTCAATCTGTAATATTCTTCCATGTACACTATCTTTCCTAACCCAAAGTGAGTGAAAAATATCAGATGATATCAAAGATCCAATACATGGCTAACACAGTTCAGGAGGATTCTTTAAGCCAACTTAGCTAATCCACAAATCTTACAACATCAGAACCAAAAGGACCCATAAAGACCATCTAGTCCCAGGAATGGAGCAGCAACAGATCAAGGCTAGTATTTCAGCAAAGTGCAGCCTAGCTATAAAAGTCTGCCTCTTGCAGCTAGTCCGGACTCTCTGTGATTTAAAAATACTAGAGTATGTTTGATTCATGGGCACATTTTACATCCTGCTTTAGGCAGATGTGAATGTGCACATGCTACCCCTGGCTACACATCAATTTCCAGACAGGAATAAACTACCTACTGCTTCTTTCTCTAGGAGGCATATGATGCTGTGGTGAATGGGGCCATAAATTTCTGCAGGAGATGAACATTCCACAGTCGGCACTCATTACCATATCATTGGACTGCCTTTTCCCTTAACAAATATGATCAATTTTGTTTATGGTGTTGGTAGGAAAGGTAGCCATTGGCTCAGAGAATGTGGCTCATTAAGCCAGAGTAAAGCAACTAAAAAAAATTTCTTAAGCAATATTGAATAGAAACAATCTCAAATTCCAGCCTAGGGTAGGTTGGGAAGGCAGTAGGACAGTAGGGTTTTTCTCCTTATGATGGAGCGATTTACTTTTTATGCAGGCATTTCACAGTTTAGGAGGTTAGCAACCACTCTGAGGCAAATTGTTCTAGAGTTATCAAACTCTGTCCTATGTGCAAGGCAGTGTGTAGCATGGTGAAAGGGGCTTATAATAGTAATCATGTCTAGCACACAAGATTTGTGGTGAGAAATGAAACTATGAATGACAAATAGTATAATATTATAAACTTTAAACTGTCTACCAATGTTATTTTCATCACCATCTTCTTTGTCTCATGGCTTCAGCGTAGATTTTATTTAGAGTTTTTTATATATATATATTAGTCTGATATAATTATTAGGTCCCAGGGAGCCCTAGGTTATTAGTCCTCAAAGAGCTATCTTAGCCAGATAGTCAAAGGGTTGTGTACAGCTCTGTTCAGTGGGAGCATTAGTAAGTCATCATGTAATTCTACCACTTGTGTCGGCAGAAAGTTGTTTAACTTGAACCTGGCATCCACAATTAAAGATGATACTCTGGAACACTTTTCAAACAACCTAATAATTCTCCAAGATTACAAAATGGTAACAAGAATTGGATAGTGCAGGTGTTACTTTGGTTCCTGGTAAATCTAACCTCTGTGTCAGACCGTTCATTGGAGACAATGGTTGAATAATTCATGGTGCCAGATTTTCAATCTCCATGTAATAGCTTGTCACATGTTGGTCTGTTGGCTGATCCGTAAAAATACATAGTGCACAAAGTAGCAAGTAGAATTATTTTCCCCTATATTATGTGGAAAGGGTCATCAATATTTCTTCATGAATAAGTATTTAAACTACTGAATAATAGCTGTATTAGTTATGTATTGCTGTGTAATAAATTACCCTAACCCTTAGAGGCTCAAAATAATTCCTATGAATCAGGAATCCAAGCACAGCTCAGTTTAGTGCCTCTGGCTCAAGGTCTCTCTCAAGGTTACAATCAAGCTATCAACTGGGGCCGTAGTCTTATCTAAGAGCTCAACTGGTAGTGACATGGGGTCTGCTCTGAAGATCACTCATGTGGTTGTTTGCAGCCCTCAATTTCTTGCCACTTGGGTTTTTCCATAGGGCTGCCCCATGACATGGCAGCTGATTTTCCATACACCCAGTGATAAGAGAGGAAAAGACACAGAGAGAGAAAAAGAGAGAGAGGAGAAGGAGGGGAGAGGAGTCAAATAGAAGCCAGTCTTTTTTATGACTTAATCTCAAAGTGACATTATAATTTCTGCCATATTCTTTTTATTGATTGATTGACTGATTTGTTTTTATTTTTTATTTTTTTGAGACAGAGTCTTGCTCTGTCACCCAGGCTGGAGTGCAGTGGCATGATCTCGGCTCACTGCAGCCTCTGCCTCCGGATTTCAAGCGATTCTCCTGCTTCAGCCTCTGAGTAGCCATGATTACAGGCACATGCCACCACGCCTGGCTAATTTTTGTATTTTTAGTAGAGACGGGGTTTCACCATGTTGGCCAGGCTGGTCTCAAACTCCTGACCTCAGGTAATCTACCTGCCTCGGCCTCCCAAAGTGCTGGGATTACAGGCTTGAGCCACTGTGCCTGGCCTCTGCCATATTCTATTCATTAGAAGTGAGCCATTAAGTCCAGCCCACACTCAAAGGAGGTATTACAGAAGGGCATGAATATCAGGCAGCAAGGATCATTAGGGGTTATGATAAAGACTTCCTACAACAATGGTATTGGAGTTTTATATTTTGGAAATGATCATTTGGCAGATGGTTTTGGTTATAATAAATTATTTTGTTTTTACATAGCAGCTAATATCAGATTGTTAACAAAGTGAGACCCTGTGAGTTTAGAAATTTGGTGATAATATCCTAGAAAATGCTTAATATCAGGTCAGGCTTTATGATCTACTTGCAGATACTCAGCCTATAAAATCTACATACTATTTTCATAGGTTCAATGTATTTCATCTAGTAAACTCTCTTTCAGTGAATTAAATAGTAAACTAATTTCTGCTTCTCCCAATTCTTTAAACTAATGAACAGAAAGTAAATTTTACAGGTGAGAATTGAGTTTTTTGTTTATTTGGCAAAATTGGGCTAAGTGTTATACATACTTTCTAAAATGTAAGACATATGTGTGTATGACTTTAATCTCTAGGAGTTTATATCAATTCATAGAAGATATGCTTTGATAAAACCAACGAATATTATTTTCTTTATGCCTGTAAAGTTTCACTTAATATTTCCTTTATAAATTCACTGGCAATGAATTCTCTCAGCTTTTGATTATCTGATATTCTCTTTGGGTAAATGATTCTAGCTTGAAAGTTTATTCTGTCAGTACTCTGAAGATACTGTTCCAGCCTCTTCCAGCTTACATGATTTCTGATTAGAAGTTCACTGTCATTCTTATCTTTGTTCTCTGTACATAATGTTCCATAATTTGTCTTGGCATTGTTTTCTGAATGTATGTTTTGCTTGGGGTTTGTGGAGATTCTGTGAGTTTATAGTTTTCATCAAATTCGGAAAAAATTTGATCATCATGTCATCAAATATCCCCACACTTTTTCTAACATGTGTAATATAAGCCCCAGTTACACCCGTTATAATCCCTAATATTGCTTACAGTCACCAATGCTGTGTGTATTTCTTAGTCTTTTTTCTTTCTTTGCTTCATGGATAGTTTTTCTTCTGGTTATTGATAATATTTTCCTGCTTCTTTGCATGCAAATAATTTATGATTGGGTATTGAACATTTTTGAAGATCTGATTTTGCTGTATTCCTTTAAATAGTGTTACATTTTCTTCTGGCACACAGTTACTTGGAATCAGTTGGATTCTTTCAAATCTTTCTTATAATCTTTGTTAGGGCAGGTCCATAGCTGTATTCAGTCTAGGATAATTTAGCCCTCCAACTAAAGTGGCATACTTTTGAGGACTCTATCCAATGCCCATGTCGTACAGGCCTTTTCCACTCAGGCCTGTGCAACACAAACCATTCTCAGCCCTGTGTGAGCTCTTGGAATCGTTAGGCCTTCTCATTTCCAGTGGTTCCTTTGCTGGCCTTGGGTAGTTTCCTTTCACACACACAGAATAGTACTCAGCCAAATACTTGAGCACACTCCTCTGTAGATCTCTGGAGCTTGCTTGTTCTCTTTCAGAAGCTCCCTCTTTTTTGATAATTTGTCTTTAAAATTCTACTTGCCTTGGACAATACCTGCTTTGCAACCCAGCAAGACTTTTGGGATCTGTTTGGGTTTCCCCTTTTTGTACTGCAGCCTAGAAACTGCCTCCAGTGAGTAAACTGGTGCAACTGTAGGCCTCCCTTATTAGTTTTTGGTTTTTTTCTCTCAGAGAGCAAGGCCCTGCTGCCTGTTCTCCAGTATGGAAAATAGTTTCATTTATGTTGTCCATTTTTTTCTAGTTGTTTAAGGTGAGAGGGTAAATATGGTTTCTGTTACTTCATCTTGGTGGTAGTGGACTTTTTATGATGAAACCAAAATAAATATAGAATTGTACTTTTAAGAACCTTTGATGTGAGAATTTGTGTAGCAGAAATGCTTAGAAAAGAGAAGATAAAATCAATTAATATGTTGAATGCTTCCTCTCAGATAACCTAAATGCAATACATTATTGCACAATAAAATATTTTTCAGTAGAGCCAAGTGTCCATGTTCTTACTTTTCCTCATGTTCCAATCTGTGGTTCCAGAGCACATTATTCACAAAAATTGTATATGGTAGCCAAGGAATATTATTACTTAAAAAATCTGTGGATATGTAGGCCTGTTGTAACATGAGCAAAGTGCAATATGAATTCTTCACATTGTCAACTAAATGGAAACAGAATGCTAGAACATTGTACCAGTTTGGGTTTTCCGGAATGCACATGGCAAGACAGAGTTGGAACTGTAAGAGATTTATCTGGGAAATGCTCATGAAAGATAAAAGGAGGAGGGAAGAGGAGTGGGCATGAGAAGCCTTCAGACCACAAGTATCTGACACTTGTGAATGGAGAGAGGGAAGGAGGGGAATTGGGGTAGGAGGACCCTCAGACTGCAATACATCTCTGAAAAAGTGTTGGCCAACCCCGCAGGGAGCTCAGGCACAAAGACTGCCAGTAGAAGAGTCCTGTATTGAGCAGAAATGGTTTGGTTCTCTTACCCCTGCCTTGCAGCCTCCAATACCTCCCTGGGAAGAGTGTAGCCTCAGCTTGAACACTCAGGTAAATCCTAAAGTCTCTGTAGCTCAAGACTGTAGATAGCTGCACACTTCATGGCCATTTTTCTCTTTGAAGGGGGCTCTGAGGGGCCCACTTTCATGGCTTGTAAAAATTGTGAGTAACTTTACTTTTATAAATATATTTAATGAGGTTTCATAATATTTTCAAAAAACTAAATTAAAACATCAAGTTGATTTCATAAGTTTGATTTAAAATTTGGATAATCATGCTACAACATAGATGAACCTTGAGAACCTTATGCTAAATGAAATAAACCAGTCACAAAAAGACAATTAATTCCACTGATATGAGGCATCTAAAGTAGGCAGACTGTTAGAAAGAGGAAGTAGAATGGTGGTTGCCAGGGGGCTGGAAGGAGGGGGAAAAGGGTAGTTGTTGTTCAATGGATATAGAGTTTTGGTTTTGTAAGATGAAGTTGTTCCAGGGAGCTGTTGGACAACAAGATGCATACAGTTAACACTACTGTATAAGTACACTTCAAAATGGTTAAGATGTAAATCTCACATTATGTTTTTACCACAATAAACATTTTTATAATGTTTCATTATAATTAGTATTTTCATTTGAATTTTAATAAAATATCTTGAAACAAGAATAAAGAAGAATTTTTACTCTGGCCCTAACCCCACAAATATTAAGGCCTGTGGAGCTTCTGTTTCTCTCAGACCTGGACCACCCTGCCCAAGGTATAGCAACCTGACCCCAAGAGCCTGCTTTTTATGCCCATCTTGTTTCAGAAATCTGATTTTTATAAGCTTGATTCAAAATTATAACTTGTAGGTCAAGCATGGTGGCTCATGCCTGTAATCCCAGCACTTCAGGAGGCTAAGGCAGGTGGATCACTTGAGCTAAGGAGTTCAAGACCAGCCTGGGAAACGTAGGGAGAAGCTGTCTCTACAAACAATTACAAAAATTAGTTGGGCATGGTGGTGCACACTTATAGTCCCAGCTACTACAGAGGCTGAGGTGGGAGGATTGCTTGAACCCAGGAGGTCGAGGCTGTAGGGAGCCTTGTTCGTGCCACTGCACTCCAGGTTAGGTGACAGAGCAAGACCCTGTCTCAAAAAAAAAAAAAAAAAAAAAGGCAAACCTACAATTTTTATCCAAATTGATTTAAACAGTGTTAGGACCCTGTACCCTGGCCCGTGTTGGTTGAAATGAGCAGAGGAAGGTGTCAAGGGAAGGAATGAAGTCTCAGGTGGGCAGGGGGAGGAGAATGGAAAAGTACTTGGTGTGAATGTTGCCAATAATGAAGCCAGCAATGAAGGAAGAGTGGGTGTAATAAAGTAGGAAAGCACATCATACTTAGAGGAAACTGAACAGTGAACTGTAATCAGCCCATAATTGACACATTTAAATTTTTCAGTGGTCTAAAAGAGGAAAATCACACAACTGACCTGCTCTTAAGACACAGTTTTAGCTATTACTTGAAGATGTCCAACAGGATAGTGCACATTCAGAAATATTAACTGCAAAACTTGAACTCACTCTGAAGATTTTCATTAACTTAGACCCACCTGGCTCTGTGACACTGTTTTCAGAAGGTTAAATGCTTGGCAGCAGGGGTAGGCATTTGGGGAAATTTTAGAACTGCACATATCTGAGCAAATTGATTGTGTCCAGAAAGTACTCTTACTGGGAACACAGTGCTAATAAATAAAAAATAACAGTCCCCGCTGGGTAGCCTCCAGATGGCAAAACTTACAAGCTGTTTGGCTTTGGAATAGTCATGTAACCTCTCTGTACCTTTGGTTCCTCATCCATAGCAAGGAGGGATATATAGTTCCTACCTCATTAAACTACTGTGATGATTCAATGCAATTATGCATGTAAATAAACCACTAGAACAGGTCCTGGCACATACCAATAATTCAATAAATATTATTAATTATTATTATTTCTTTATGTGGATTTTCTCTTCTTCAGGGCTTGATTATACTTCTAAGCTTAACTGGCTGCCTTGAGAAATGTGCTCATTATGGGAGTCTTGAGTGGATGAGTCTAAACGTATCACCACTACCAGTGAAAAATAAATCAGCTCAAAAATCCTCTAATAATGGTGGTGGATCACCCCTGCACCAAAAGACAGAATACTAGTTAGGGTGGATATTCCATTTTAAATCACTGCTGTATATCTACCAAGCAGGCTTTGAAATGATTCTTCTAAAGGGCATAAAAGGAGTTTATTTTTCATGCCTATTCTTGAAATGCTACAGATGCTATGAAAAATAAGAACAAGAAGTGGGAGGCAAAGTTCTTAGATGAATGTGAGATTTAAGATATTACTTCACAAAAACATTGCCAAAGAGATTTTAGTCTTGTTTTCCTACATTTCATAATTGTGCCCCACAGGTCTCAATTGTGACATCCTGAAGATGGCTGAATGGCTAATGAGAAAAAGCTAATGGTTCTGTCTGGGACTCCAGTGGCCTTGCTTTGGTACTGTTGACTATTCTCCCTGCAAAGGCCACGAAGCCCTGGGACCAGAAACCCCCATATTTTTGTAGAATTCCAAGTTGGTGATGTCAACTGAAATATGGGAATTCAGGACCTTAAAAAAAAAAATCTTGAAATGATTAAGTTAAACTCTATTTGATCTGTTTAAATTTACCAAGATTCATTCCTCTGGCTCTGACCAACCTTACTATGCATTGGAAGCCACAATCCCTCCCATTCACTCCCATATGCCAATTCTGAACATTTTTCTTCCTTGAAAGGCAGACCTAGGAGAACAAGGCCCTAGGACATGCAATTCTATTTCTTGCCTGCTTCTTAGCTCACCTTTGAGTTCTAATTTAATGTCTGAGGAATCATGTACTTGTTGACACTGAACATTTCAAAGGAGAGGGAGCTCCCAGGCTGGAATGACAGCCTGTTAAGGCTTAGGGTAATGTCTCTCAAAAGATAGCTAGGAGTCATTTCCATACAAAGGCTCCAAAGACAAAACACACACCTACTTGCCAAAATTCGCACTGTACCTGGGCGTGCCACCTAAAGGTACACAATGACTGCTTTCTTGAGACAGGGGTATAGCTCACAAAATGGACCTCAACATCCCAGGTTCCTTCCACTGGCTCATTTCTCAAGGCTTTGATTCTCCTTCTGTTTATAATTTTTATATTACTCTTGGGCTACATGCCTCTGAAAGTGAAGCCCCTGGAGTGAAATATGGTGTGGTGAGACAGGGTCAGGTAGGTAAGGGATAACCTGTGAAGCAGATGATTCCTACTTAAGAAGCTCCTAGAGGGAACCTAGACTACACTTAACAAATACTTCTGGCTACTCTTAGGATGGTTAAGATGTCCAAGCTGTCATTTTAACCTTTCCTGCTTTGAAGTTGCAGGAAGAACTTGATGTCACACTGCACTTATCTTTTGACTAATTAAAAGCTTCTCCATCTCACCCCAAATTCTGCCTAAGAATCCAAACATTTGTTAAGTGGCAGATCAACTTTGTGATGGCCAATAGGCTTTTTTCAATGATTGCCTGTGGATGTTCAAACTAACATTATGGAATGAGCTGCCCTCAAACAGACTGTGTTGGATTTTCTTTTATTGCCCTGTGGACATCTTGGGCACATGCCCTCTGTTTCTGGTCTCTTTCAGTTATCAGAACAGTCTTGTTTTTCAGGTATTAAAAGTCTAGTTCAGATGAAAACTTCACCTCATATCCCCACCCCTACCCTTTGCAGGTCTGACCTGCAGTTGCCCAGAGCAGCAGTGGAGAGGGACATAGGGGTCTAACTTTTCCCTTCCTCACTCCCTGCCTCTGCCTCCTCTAGGATTTGACTGTGGAAGAGGATGGTAGCACAAGAAGCTCCTGCCTTTTAATTTAGCTCATGCTGTTTATAGTTGTCTCTCAGAGATCAAATGCCCTTTGTGGGCTGGGCATGCTGGCTCACACCTGTAATCTCAGCACTTTGGGAGGCCACAGTAGGAGGATCACTTGGGGCCAGGAATTTGAGATCAGCCTGGGCAACATAGAAAGACCTCATCGCTAAAAAAAAAAAAAAAAGAAAAAAAAAAATTAGCCAAGCATGGTAGTGTATGCCTGTAGAGCTAGCTACTCTGGAGGCTGAGGTGGGAGGATTGCTTGAACCCAGGAGTTTGAGGTTACAGTGAGCCATGATTGTGCCACTGCACTCCAGTCTGGGTAACTGAGCACTCCAGTCTGGGTGACTGAGCAAGACCCTGTCTCTAAAAACAAACCAACAAAAAAGAAATGCACTTGTTATAGGGATGTCCAAATGCCAGGCTTTCTTTTCTCTCCTGGGGCATTTCTGAGGATAGCCCTCCCCCTGCCACCACCCGCCAAGGATCTTCTCATTACACTATTTTCTGACCCAGGTTCTGTCCTTGTATCTGATTTCTTATGACTTTCCCTCCGGTCCTATTCCAGAGTCCTCACCTGGGGTCTCGCTCGTCCTCTTGAGCAGGGTCCTCTGAAGATGGTTCTGGTCTGATGGCCCTCTGTGATGTCAGTTTGGTCCATGGAAAGCAAACACCCTTTCCACCATTGGAAGGAATGCTGCTGGCTCAGCCACAGTTCTCAGTTCTTCCTCTGGCAGCTCCATACAGTTCCTCAGTTCATACCCTTTTGGGTGAGAATTAGGTAACAATCTCTATGTTCTTCAAACTCTGGGGGACATGTGACAAGTTTCTTACTTTGGTCTCATGGCAGTCCCTTCACCAGCCTCCTTTTCCCCCCAAAACATTTCATTGTAGGCTGACAGCTCCTTCAGTAAAGTCTTCTTTGATCTATTTCCTTCACAGTGTTTCTTCATTGAACTATACTCTTAATATTTTTATACTTTTCTGTATGTATGCTAGACATCAATAAAAAAGCTTGTTTAAGCATTTTCAAATTAATCTTGTATTGAGAGTTACCCTTACCTTAGCTTTAAATTGCTTTGCTATAATCTTTGACAAGTTTAGGAACACACGTATGTGAAGGGAGCTCCTTTACCTACATGAGGACCTAACTTGGAGTTCTTTCAACGCAGTAATAAGCACATAGTTAAATGACTTGGGGGGCTTATTTGCAATCACTATTAACTAAAATAATGAGGCAACTTCTGTGTATCCTGGAGAACCTAACAGGGCAGTTAGAGGTTTTCAAGGGCTCCAGGCTACATGTGAAAAAAAAGCCAGTCACCAAGAGTCTTGTAATTTGACATGAGAATAATGAGTATTTGGTTTAGTTTTTTAACTTTAGACTTTTTGAACTAGTTTTTAAAAACAGACATATATGAACTCTGTTTGAAATCAAAATGATGAGTCATCTGAACTGAAGAGTAAGCTAAGTGACTGAAGAGCACTTTATCATCTCAAATGGAAATATTTGGGGACCCTTTTTCTTAAATACTAAAGATAGTGAAAAATGCCTTAGTGTTTTTGTATTTTACTTCTAGTAATCGTTGCCTCAGAGATTGTGTCTGTGATAGAAGTAAAAACTTGTCTTTGGGAAGATGATTGTGTATTTCTTGGTATCCTGCTGGTGCCTTAGCAATTGTTCTGTAAACCCAGCAGCGTTGCCCCCCCACCCCCCAACTATTCTGGGTACCAATGGTAATATGTATGCATTGATTGAAAACTCCCACCATCACCTGGAGAAACTCTTTTATCTCACTGGATGGCCTTGAAAGTGAAGCCACATCCTTGTTGTCTTCTTTAGGTATTTTCTTTTTAAAGTGGGAAGGACGGATCTGGAAGGTGACCTTCTGATGCAGCTCTTCACAGTTTAACATGAGGCATAACAGCTGTGTCCTGTGAAATAAGCAACTTCTCCAAACAAGCAACAGTTCTTATTCATCATTCAGATTTTCACAGGGAGGTAAAAATCACCACTTAAAGTTAGCAATGGGTTAACCAAATTTGCAGACCACTCATTTTAGCTTATTGTATAACTGTGCGATCCAGAAGGTGGAAAGACACAGTCTAATGGCTTATAGAGGAGATTATAAGAATTAGCTCATAGGTTAAAGATTTTCTGATGAGTTACAAAACGGATTTCACTCACAGGGGCAAATCTCTCTCATAATCCTTGAGGCATTGTACAAAAAAAAAAAAAAAGCAGTTACTTTATGCAATAGTTTTGACATTTTATCAGCATGCAATTAAAATCCCTTTGTCTAAAGTTCTGGTTCTAAATTCTTGAACAGATAGAAGCCCAGAATGAACTGTGTTATGCACTTTAGAAAGAAGAAATTAATTTGACAACTCATAGTTTCGTCCTGGGAGGGACCGAGTAGTGCGGTGCTGCACTCTATGGGTTGCTGCAGAAACATACAGGATGCATTTTGTCTGTCTGCCAAGAAAATCTTCCCGAGGAAATATCTTCAATCAATTCTCCGGAATAATCTGGCAGCCTACTCAACATAGATTCTTCTTTCAACAGAAGGAAAATACATATACAATAAATGAAGCAATAGAGGGGAAAAGTAGAAATTAAATTATGTTAAAACTCCTCTGGTGGTTGCTGTAGACTGAAAGTCTACGTCTCCTGCAAAATTCATATCTTGAAGCCCTAACCCCCAATGTGATGGTATTAGTGGGTGGGGCCCTTGGGAAGTAATGAGGGTGAAGCCTCATGAATGGGATTAGTGCCTTTATAAGAGGAAGAAGAGACCAGGGCCTTCTTTCTCTCTTCACTATGAGGATGCCGCAAGAAGGCGGCCATCTGTAAGGCCAAAAGAGGACCCTCACCAGAACCCAAGCAGCTGGCACCTTGATCTTGGACTTCTCAGCTTCCAGAACTGTGAGAAATAAATGTTTGTTGTTTAAGTCACCCAGTCTATGGCATATTGTTATAGTAGCCCCAATTGACTAAGACAAAGGTGTTTAAGTGAAGTGAAGAAGAAGTGAAGCGAGAAAAAGGAAAACAACAGGAAAAGCAAGTTGGTGTTGCTCACACATTCAAAAACCAACTTGGATTTGTTCAAGTAGAAAAATCCAGGCAATCATAGACAAATGCCCTAACTTGGAGTTTGGGTGTGTATTGCAATGGCATGGATATAAAAAGGAAAGCACAATGGTGTGTTTCCCCCATTGACTTCTCTGGTTTCCCATAATGAAAAAGAGCTTTACAAGCCAGTGTTTGCTCTTCATTAGAACACAAAATGACACAAACAATGGTTCTGTGTGACTAGACTGGCAGCACTTGAAAGCTTGAATGCCAGAGGTTCTTTTGGGATGTGGCATTAATGTGCACTTTAATCTTCTAGGACTTCATCAAAGCAGGGAAATGTGCAAAATAGGAGAGAAAACATTTAAATGTTAAAAAGACATCAATTCATTTAATTTATTTAGATATATACTGACAGTATGGTTTTTAGATATTATCATTAGTACATACATTAGAATTGGCTTTTTCCCCTCCATTTGGGAGTTTTGCTGATATGGTCTTACTTTTTTTCTCAGATTTCATGTGATCAAGAGTATGCCACTGCTGGTTAGATCGGACTGTGATGGATGTCTGATTTTAACAAAATTTGCTCTAAACGAGACTCATGTCCTTGACCTTGGCCTTATTACCTCCATTCTCTACTAAAGTCATTATAAATTACTCTTAAATGCTAATTTTCTCTCAGTTCCAAAGATTCCTAGACTATAGAAAAGTACTGAAGAAAGGGTCTTAGCCATGTGCTTGCTTGATTCCCTAATTTTAGTGTTGAAAATCATGTGTCCTGGATTATAATTTATGGCTTCCCCCAACTCAACTATTTCACATTGAGTCTTATTCTCTGGATCTTGTTCACTGAAAATCATTAGGCTCTTCCCTCCTGTAATCACAGCAGTGAGTTGGTAATGAATCAATTACCAGCCCATGAATTCCTATCTCATAAAAGATCAGAAAAAGCACTGGAGAAATCTATGAAACCTGGTGTGCAAAGAATGCCAGCTATCTCAGGTTAGTTGACTTCAATTCAATGAGACAAAAATAGCATTGATGATCTACTTCACCAACAGCTGTTTCTTATTTCCAATCTCTTAGTGCCACAGTTGGGCTTATATCTGGCCATTATTGTAATCTAGCAGAGAAACACTGTCCTTAGGCTTTTTGTGAAATCATTTGGAAGAAAAGATTAATTGGCCACTGAATAAGCATCCTTCCTCCATTTCACTTTTAGAAGCAGGATTCTTTCTTCTTGGGCCCAATAGTAGCAATAATAAATACACTTTTGCAGCCGTAGGGTATGAACCCAGGACTGATTTAAGCCAGGAAAAGGAGTCTTGTGCCCTTGCTGTGGAGAAGGCCTGTGACCTAGTTCTGGCTCATCAAATATAAGAGCAAGTGTGCTGGGGGAAAGAATTTCCTCCTGATAAAGCAAGAGTTGCATGAGAAGGAAGTTACATTTGCCCACTCTCATCCCTTCCTGCTTTATGGAGCTGTTATGTGAGGCTGCAGGCATCTTGTAACCATGAGGTGTTAATTCTGTGGATGAGACCTCTGAGAACTGACCACACCTGGAAGAGCCTAGCTCTGAACTTCTTGTTTCTTAAGGTTTAAGCCTCTGCACTTGAATGTTCTGTTAGTTAGAGCTGAATGTGTTTCAGCTGCTACAGATGGTCGTAAGTCTGAGTAGGAGGTAATACTTCTCCACGCTGCTGCCTGGAAGAGTATTAGAATTTGGCCATCCTACCTTCTATTAATTGCTGCCTTCTTGATTGCCACTTCGACTGTACAGTGCCCTAACAGCCCTAAGGAGTATAGTTCAGTAAAGCCTGGGGGTGTGTAAAAGCAGCCTGTATTCACAACTGAAGTTGGCCTTTAAATGTGTGGTTTGAAGGACATCGCCGTTCTCATCTAGCATATAACATAAATTTATTATCTGCTTTCAGTCTGACATTCTATTTGTGAAGCTTATTCCTAGAGTCTTCAAGACTTCCTTCTTAAATTATGTGTTTTCTTGAGTGGAGACCAGCATCCTACACTCTTATCAGTTCCCACATTAGCTGAGATGGAGAACTGCAAGCTGGGAATAAAATGAATAGAATTTTAGGACCTATGAGTTCGTAGAAATCTTTGAGATCATCTAACTTCACATCTTTATTTTGTATATTTAAAAGAAAAGCCAAAAACTGTGGACCAGAGAGTTTCAATAGTTTACCAGATAATGTCAATAATCCAGGTTTCCAGGCTTCCAGTCCAGGGGATTTTTTTATCTTCTTGTCACCCCAGATTAAGTGTATCAACAGCACATTTAGAATGCCTTATAGAAGCCTGCTGCCGTTTCTCTACCTGGGTCTGGAGTATGTGGGCTTGAAACTTTATTTGAATGGTTGGTATACTTTTAGCAATGGAGGTTGGGATGTAGGCATAAAAGGAGGAGCTGATCGACATCAGAGGGAGCAGATACATGGCCACTGGCCTCTGGGTTTTGCTGACGTCTAACCCTGCATTTGCCCTGTATCTATGGGAAAGCGCAGGTGCTTCTCTCTCACTCTTTCTTACTTGATAGACTACATACACGTTTGTTTTGAATAATTCATCTATTTAACAAATGTCATAACATGCTACCTTTATGATAGACTCTCATTCTTTAAAAAAGCCTATTTCTGAGGTTTAAAAAATCACTGCTATGTGTGTTTACAAACAGATGTTTCAGTGTATCTGGGATCCTCAAATATTAGGTTAAATATTAAATATTAGGTTAAATATTCCAAAGAGATTCCCATATTTTGTCAAGCACTTACGGATCTATAAATAAAGGCAAGCACTGTTTAAAGAAATTCTGACTTTTTATAAAAGAGCATGAATTTATTGCAATACCAACAGTAGTCAATCTCTTCTTTAGATATGTAGTTTTAAAATGTTATTTCAAAAGAACCAGATTTGTAATTGTTTTCGTGATTTGTTTTTGCTTAGACACCTACACAATCCTTCTATTCCAAACAATCTTCAGGTCATAAATCTTGGAATGGTTTCTGTGTTTTCTTGCCCTCTGCTGGCTAAATTGAGACCTTTCTTAGAGCATGCCAATCAGACAAACCCTGTGGGTCACAGATATACATCCTCCATCCCTCTCATTTTTGGGTCCATTTGGCAAACGCCTTCTCAACAACTTTTATGCCAGAGATAAAAATCTAGCTTTAGATCCCCTGCTTCTCATCAAGATATCCATGACCTGGTGACTCTACTTTATAACATTTGTCTGTTCTCAAGCATCTTTTGTATTTACTCCCTGCATCCTATGATTAGCAACTTATTATATCTTATAGCATTCCTGAATTGTCTCTACTACATAATTAAGTAAATTATCATGCCAGTGAGTAAACATAAGATGTAACAATCTGTCTTGCTTATTAATTGCTTGTTGTTTACCTTGTTTCCCCAGTGTGACTGTCATCTCTCTAGGCTTTCATTCAACCCCATCAACTGGATCCCAAAGAGCCCTCGGCCATGGAAACTAGGCCCCTACACCTCTCCCAGACCTTCATGGGCTGCTGAAGGGACCCTGGTGCCTGGTGGAACCCTGACATTCCCAGGCATCCCCTAGTCCCTCTGCAGTGGCCAAAGTAGGGCACACATGCTTGGGGAAAATCAGCCCTTCCCCAGTGGGCCATGCAGAAGAGGGTGAAACAACACATGATCTGAGACCTGTGTTCTCCCCTCTCCTGGAGGCGTGAACCCCAGCTGATATCCTTGAGGTTCTCCCACTGCTCTCTCCTCTCTCCCGTGTAATACTCACAAGGCTGGTGTTGTTCTAGGGTAGGCTCTGGAGCAACTCCTGCTCTTCAATGTCTCCTCCATTCACATCTAAATTGAAATCTTTTTCAATTATTTTGTCTCCCAGTTATTCTGAAGGTACATGTTATTTATTTATTTATTTATTGGCTCTCTTTGTTGAGCTGTACTTTTTTTGTGCAGAGAGAGGGTATGTGGAGAGATTTGAATTTGGGTGGCTGGCGTTATTATCATATGGGAAATGGCAGAAGTTCTCTTCTGATGTTTTGCATTGTTTTGTTTTGTCAGTGAGGTAGAAAACAAGACAATCAGCTAAATGAGGATGGGAGAAGGGTCGAGGGAGAAGGTGTGAATGATTGTCTGAAGGAGCTGGAGATGGAAGGACAAGGCAGTGTGACAGCCTAGCAGCAAGAAGGCACTGCTTGCAGTTAGCAGTAGTAAATTTTAAAGTAAGACCAGTCAGCATGATCGTGGGCTTTTCTCCAGCAACGTTCAGCTGCATCCTGTTGTGGTTTTGCCAAATGAGTATAAAGAAATGTGCTAAGCAGATATGAGAAAAACCTTAAAGCACTCCTGTGAAACACAAAAGTAGAAAGACATGTTATATTTTTGGGTTAGACAATGAAGCATCATGAAGATGCCAGTTCTCCCAGGTTAATATATACACTTATTGTCATTACATTAAAAGTACCATTTATTTTTTTCTGGAGTGAGAGAAGTTGATTCTAAACTACATAAGAAAAATTAACAAGCAGAATATTCAGGAAAACTCCTAAAAAGAGGCACTATAAACAAAAGGAATGAACTGGGTATTTAAAGCCAAAAGAAATTTTAAAAACAAAATGACCCTAAAATATGTGAAAAGCTACTCAATCTAGCTTATATTAAGAAAAAAGTGAATTAAGAGCATTTAAAAATCTTACTGCTCATCTATTTGGCAAGTTCAAAAAGGTTGCTAATATACTTTGTTGGTGGGGCTGTGGAAAAATAGGTACTATCATCATTATGGTTTAGGCCCTATGGGGAATAATTTGGAATTAACTAATAAAACTACATTTGCATTTACCTGTTGATTGAGCGATTCTAATTTTAAGAATCTCTACAAATTCAAAATGATATGTGAAGAAAGTTATTTATTGAGAGACATTATGTATAGTAGCAAGTGATTATAAACAATCCAAATGTCCATCTCCATGTTAATAGATTAGAAGACTCAATATTATTAAAATGTGCATTCTACCCAAAGCAATCTACAGATTCAATGCAATCCCTATAAAAATAACACTGACATTATTCACAGAAATTAAAAAAAAACCTAAAATTTATACGGAACCACAAAATACACAGAATAGCACAAGCTACCTTGAATAATAAGAACAAAACTGGAGGCATCACATTACATGACTTGAAATTACACTGCAGAACTATAGTAACCAAAACAGCATGGTACTGGCATAAAACCAAAACAGCATGGTACTGACCAATGGAGCAGAATACAGAACCAATAAATAAATACACACTCAACAGTGAACTCATTTTTGACAAAGGTGCCAAGAATATACACTGGGGAAAGGATAGTCTCTTTAATAAATGGTGCTGGGAAAACTGGATGTCCATATGCAGAAGGATAAAACTGGACCCCTATCTCTTGCTATAGATAAAAATAAAATAAAAATGGATTAAAGACTTAAATCTAAGGCCTCAAACTATGAAACTACTAAAGAAAATACTGGGATTCAATACTATTCCCATCAAGCTACCCCTGACTTTCTTTACAGAACTAGAAAAAACTACTTTAAATTTCATATGGAACCAAAAAAGAGCCTGTATAGCCAAGACAATCCTAAGCAAAAAGAACAAAGCTGGAGGCATCATGCTACCTAACTTCAAACTATACTACAAGGCTACAGTAACCTAAACAGCATGGTACTGGTACCAAAAGAGACATATAGACCAATGGAACAGAACTGAGACCTCAGAAATAACACCACAGATCTACAACCATCAGATCTGTGACAAACCTGCCAAAAACAAGCAATGGGGAAAGGATTTCCTATTTAATAAATGGTGCTGGAAAAACTGGCTAGCCATATGCAGAAAACTGAAACTGGACCCCTTCCTTACACCTCATACAAAAATTAACTCAAGATGGATTAAGGACTTAAATGTAAAACCTACAATCATAAAAACTCTAGAAGAAAACCTAGACAATACCATTCAGGACATAAGCATGAGCAAACATTTCATGATGAAAATACCAAAAGCAATTGCAACAAAAGCCAAAATTGATAAATGGGATCTAATTAAACTAAAGAGCTTCTGCAAACAGAAACTATCATCAGAGTGAACAGATAACCTACAGAATGGGAGAAAATTTTTTCAATCTACCGACTTGACAAAGGTCTAATATCCAGAATGTACAAGAAACTTAAACAAATTTACAAGAAAAAGACAAGCACATCAACAAGTGAGGAAAGGATATGAATACACACTTCTCAAAAGACATTTATGCAGCCAACAAACATATGGAAAAAAGCTCATCATCACTGAGCATTAGAGAAATACAAATCAAAACCACAATGAGACACCATCTCATGCTAGTCAGAATGGCAGTTATTAAAAAGTCAAGAAACAATAGATGCTGGTGATGCTGTGGAGAAATAGGAATGCTTTTATACTACTGGTGGGAATGTAGTTTGGTATAACCATTGCAGAAGACAGTGTGGCGATTCCTCAGGGATCTAGAACCAGAAATACCATTTGACCCAGCAATCCCATATGCAAAAGAATATAAATCATTCTACTATAAAGATACATGCACATGTATGTTTATTGCAACACTATTTATGCTAGCAAAGACATGGAGCCAACCCAAATGCCCATCAATGATAGACTGGGTAAAGAAAATGTGGTACACATATACCATGGTATACTATGGTATACAGCCATAAAAAACGATGAGATCATGTCCTTTGCAGGGACATGGATGAAGTTGGAAGCCAGTATCCTCAGCAAACTAACACAGGAACAGAAAACCAAACACCGCATGTTCTCACTCATAAGTGGAAATTGAACAATGAGAACACATGGACACAGGGAGGGAAACAACACACACCAGGGCCTGTTGTGGAGTGGAGGGCAAGGGGAAGGAGAGCATTAGGACAAATACCTAATGCATGTGGGGCTTAAAACCTAGGTGACGGGTTGATAGGTACAGCAAACCACCACGGCACATGTATACCTATGTAACAAACCTGCATGTTCTGCACATGTATTCTGAAACTTAAAGTAAAATTAAAAAAAAAAAAGGGGTACATACACAGTGAAGTACTATTCAGCCATAAAAAATGAGATTTTATCATTTGCAACAACTGGATGGAAATGGAGGATATTATGTTGAATGGAATAAGCCGGGCATAGAAGGATAAATTTCACATGTTCTCACTCATTTGTGGGAGCTAAAAATCAAAAACAATTGAACTGATGATGATAAAAAATAGGATAATGGTTATTGGTGGCTGGGAAGGGTAGTGGGAGTGGGGAGGAAAATTAGGATGGTTAATGGTTACAAAAATATAGTTAGAATGAATAAGATCTAGTATTTGATAGCTCAACAGTGTGACTAGTCAACAAAAATTTATTGTACATTTAAAAATAACTAAAAGAGTATAATTGGAATGTTCCTAACACAAAGAAACGCTTGAGGTGACGAACATTTCATTTATCCTGAAGTGATTATTCGGCTTTATATGCCTGTATCAACATATCTCACATAACCCATAAATACATAAACCTACTATGTACCCATACAAATTGAAAAGAAAAAAAAGAGAGAAAAACAATAACAAATATCCATCAACAGGGGTTTTGTTAAATCAATTATGGTGCATCCACAAAAATAGAGAACGAAACAGCTATGAAAAAGAAAAGTTCTCAGCTGGGTGCAGTGGCTCATGTCTGTAATCCCAACATTTTGGGAGGCTGAGGTGGGTGGATTATTTGAGTCCAGGAGTTTGAGACCAGCCTGGGCAACATAGTGAAGCCTTGTCTATTAGCCCAGCATGGTGGTGCATGCCTGTAGTCCCAGCTATTTGAGTGGGCTGAGGTGGGTGGATCGCTTGAGTCAAGGTTGCAGTAAGCCCTGATTGTGCCACTGCACTCCAGTGTAGGCAACAGAGTGAGACCCTGTCTCAAAAAAAAAACAAAAACAAAAACCAAGATTAGGAACAAAAGACTGGATGAATAGATAGATAAAACACATATATAGAATTGTATATCTTGTGCAGAGGCGGTGATACTGCACTAAATATATTGAGCAATGTAGGGATTTTACAAATTAAAAAAAATAAAATTAAAAAGGAAAATGAGAGCACACACAGACATTGGAAACAAATGAGCTTAAAATGAATATCAGATGGAGAGACCATGTGCCTCTTCTTGTTGATCCTGGACTTGTGAGCTTCCCCAGTAAAGCTTGCTCTTTATACTGCAACCACGGCAGGCTGTGGAATTTGCACAATTTGCTTCAATTGTGTTTACTGTCTATTGTCTGTCTTTTCCCACTCAATAGTCAGCTACATGCAGCAGGGATCTCTGTCTGCTTTGTTCACGGATGTATACATATAGCCTGAACATGTCTGGCACACCGTAGGTGTTCAATAAATATTTGTTGAATGAATGAAACACCCTGTGGGCAAGGAAGCGAAGTCATTCTTTGTGCGTACTTATTTTAATGCCCCAAAACTAGTACAGGACTAGCAAAGGAATTGCCTGATATACGTTTTTATCTGAGCCCAGATGTTTTTAGCAGAACTGCAACTACATGCCTGTCTTCACTGACTTCTATTTATATCTGGGCAATAGCCCTGGACCCTGCTGTCCTGGCTTCATCTGTAGCTGGCAGTCTCTGGCAGCCATGATATTGAACAGGCTCGTGCTGTGTTGAAAGTGGCCCAAACTGCCAAAGATTTACTCTCCTCTCCCTTTTAGTGTACTTCCCGCTGGGCTGCTTTGTGGATGTTTCAGAGGAGTTTCTCCATTCCTTTCTAGTCGGCTTACAATGATGGGCCTTGATAGTTTGGATTCATGGAGAAATAAATCTCTTTTTAAAAATGGCTACATACAGATGAAGACATTTCTTTCAGTAGATCTGGTTTAACAATAAACTGGAGAGATCTGACTATCACTAAGAATAGCATCAACCTCTCCACAGCCCTGTCTTAGCATTTCATTGTTTCCATAATATCCACCAAAAGGCTTGGGTTTAGAGTTCACTTCTTAAAGCATTTAGCCCCAGGAGTAAAACAAATGTGGATTAAATCCTAGCTTGAACAATTTACTAATTCATCATCCTGGGACTCAGTTTCCACAATTTTAGCAACACCTATTTTTCTGAGTTGTTGGAAATACTAGCAAATATGTATGCTATACCCCTTGTACAGTGTCCATTCTTCGATGAAGAATGAGCTATGAACAAAAATAGACCTACTATTCCTACTAAAAATTGCAGGGGAAAAAGATTGGAAGGAAATACAT
Source organism: Mandrillus leucophaeus (assembly GCF_000951045.1). Taxonomy (NCBI): domain Eukaryota; kingdom Metazoa; phylum Chordata; class Mammalia; order Primates; family Cercopithecidae; genus Mandrillus; species Mandrillus leucophaeus. The sequence goes on from NW_012106341.1 coordinate 2,192,951, forward strand.
CAAAATGAATAATCATTGCCGTTGGGTGGTGAGATTATTGTGCTTTTATCTTAGTGATTTAAATTTTCCCCAGCTTTTTATATCTTGTAAAATGACTTTGCAGTAAGTTTATCATCAGAAATGTTAATAAAGTAATAACTTAAATAACCCTTAGTAGCTTAAAAATTCTCAATTATCCTTCCACAATTCTGTCCTGGTTCTCAATAAGAACACAAATCTAACTAAATAAAGTAAGTTATGTCAGTTCATTTCATTAGCGACCAGAAGAATTAATATGAGTACACAGACCCAGGGTCTAAAACAAGAAATCAGTCTGCAAACAAATATGAGTAAGAATTTAAACTAGGGGCCTGATCTTCAGCACAAATGTTGAAGTGGGAACTTTCAGGACCTGGTGAACAGAAGGCAAGCTTTGAATAATGTTGGCCAAGAAGAACAATCTCGAGATCAGGAAATGGGCCAATAGTGTGCCCTCTGTGAACCAGGGAGCAGCCCTCATTGTCTGCTGGGGAAGTATCCTCTTCAAAGGCACTTCTGGAGGGACCTCAGCCACGCCACAGCCACTTTCAGGGATCAGTGTGGAGAAAGATTCATAGTCAGGTTGTGGGTGCCTCCACAATGGGATGACTATTGTTTGCATCACCTGAGGGGTGGAAAGTGACCACTGGCTGGGAGAATGCAATCTCAGAGATTAGTACCTAAGGGGGAAGGAAATGCAGAGATGGTGGTGCCCAGCCCCTCCCACCTCCTATTGCTTGCAGGGGCTGTGGTCAAGGTTGCAAGAGGATCAGTGGGGACTGAGTATGACCACTCAGTCCTCCTGCATGAGACTTCTAACAACGCCACATTTGACAAGGGAGGAAACAGGAAGTGGGGGGCTTAGATGGAAACATGGGGTGGGGGATGGTATATTCAAGACTTCAAAGGGCAAGTGTTTTTGCCAATTCAGGTTCCCCAGTGACCGAAGATGTTGAAATGTGTTTCCTGTGTTGCTCCTTTTCTGTGTTGACCAGCTCTCTAACTAATGACACCTGCAGTCTGCTGCAGAGCTCTGCATCCTGACAATCAGAACAAACCATTAATCTCACAGTCCTATAGCAGAAAGCTAGGGTCAATTAGTTACCAAAATTGATACTTATTATGGGGAAAATTTATAACAGAATAGATGGCAAGCCATCTGTACAACTCTGGCAATGCCCTTGGATTGCACAGACAAGATTAGGAAATTAATAAGAGTTGTGCTCCATCTATCTTCTAGAAAACACATCTAATTTTCCCCCTTAGCTTCATTTTTATGTTTCCACTTTGTGCAGATCTTTTACTTGCTTTTTCCTCCCTCTTATTTAACTCTTAAAAGAAGAATGGGAGCAATGTTCCCAGCAAGAAAGTTAGTACTTTTCCTGCTCAGGTCATCCCCTGATTCAAAGTAGAAAATTTTCAGGTGTTTATAAGAACACCTGACCATTTGGCTGGATCTCAAGAACTGGGATCAGGAGGTCTGAGTCCAGAGAAGGAAAAAAACCAGTTGGATCAGTGGGCGAGAGATGGGAGAATAAATAGGGTTGTGACAAAGAGAAGGTCAGCTGTAAATGGGTCAGGAGACCAGAGTGGACAGAGTAGGCCCTGGAATGCTTGCTCGGAGGCCTGCCATGAAGGATTTCTGCCTGCTTCCCCACCCTACCCCGGGGGCAGGATGACTCAGCACTTCCTATTGTTGTGAAGGCCAACCCCAGGAGGCCCTACCAAGGCTGACTGCTGTTAAAACCAGACTGCACTCCTTCTGGCTCCTGGTTCATTCAAGGTCTATATAGTTAAAGGTTGTTCCAGAGGGATGTGTGTAATTCATCCCAGTATTTAATGTTTCTTTATTATTTTACTTGAGCCAATAGCCTGAACTGGTCAAGCTTTGGGCTGATGTCAGCTGCTTTATCTGGTAGCACTGTTACATAAAGTTAACATTTATTGGTGATCACTAGGTGCCAACATTATGCGAAGAACTTTACACGGACCTCCCATTTAATTCTCAGAAGCTGATCACAAGGTAGGTATTATCATCTCCATTTGCATATGAGAAAACGGAGGCTTAAAGATGTTACACTGCTCAAAGACTAAGATGCTACTCAAGCCTTTTGAGTTAAGAGTCCATGCTCTTAACCCGGTAACTGGTGGGTACCTTGGCAGAGATTAGAAATGTCTCTTTGAGATTAAACAAAAACCAGAAGGTGATCATATGCAGGAGAACATGGAGAAAATTAAAAGCAAATAGTGGGTCGGGAAGGTGATGAGGAGGGAAGGATAGAGGGAGGGAAGCATGAGCTCTTGGTAGAAAATCAAAGTAGTTAAAACCTCTGGCCCTTTGTGGCCACATAGGGTCCCACCTATAGGATTGCTCACCTAACATCTTTTCAAGATCGACATGCTTTGTTAACTCCATTTTTCATGTATGTGTTCCATGGATTTATCATGTATATCTGGATTCTTCCAGCCACCAGGGGACAAGTGTGAATTCAGTGTGACTGAAGAGGCATCTGCCATACTGTGACTGAAACGCAGGTTCAGTTGCTCGCTGCTTGCAGAATCCAATTAACAAGAGCGGATCTGGTATAAAGAAAGTGATTTATTCCAAAGCTTAGCTTATGAGAAGAAATACAGGTTCTTCCCTTTAACGATACTGCTTTGCTTTGGGGGCAGACAGCAGGGGCTTTTAAAGGGGGACTTGGCATGAACAGCATGCAGGGGAGGGAGCCAGCAGGTGGGGGTCTACTTGACCACTTATGGTGTCTTATCTACCCCGCGGTCCAGCTGGCACCATTGCAGGCAGAGCTAGGTTGTAAAGTGGCCATTGTCTGGAGATGCTCTCCAGGTGGAGAGAGTTCTGTTGCAGGCATACTTTTGTAAATTGTAAATTGACTGTGCTGTCTTAAGGTAATCTGGTGCTCTGGAGCTTCTAAGTCAGCACAGAGTCAGCTTGCTGTGTAGGGAGTGTCTGGTGAAGGGAAGGTAAAGATTATGATAGTATTTTGTTCTTTCTTTCTTTTTTTTTGAGACAGAGTTTCGCTCTTGTCACCCAGGCTGGAGTGCAATGGTGTGATCTTGGCTCACTGCAACCTCCACTTCCCAGGTTCTAGCGATTCTCCTGCCTCAGCCTCCCAAGTAGCTGGGACTACAAGCGCCTGCCACCACGCCAGCTAATTTTTGTATTTTTAGCAGAGATGGGATTTCACCATGTTGGCCAGGCTGGTCTCGAACTCCTGACCTCAAGTGATCCACCCACCTCAGCCTCCTAAAGTGCTGGGATTGCAGGCCTGAGCCACCGTGCCCGGCCTGTTTCAAAAAATTTTTTAATTCTTAATTTCTTCATTGACCCATTGGTAGTTCACGAGCATGTTGTTTAATATTCATGTCCTTCTGTATTTTCTGAGGTTCCTCTTGTTTTATTGATTTCTCATTTTATTCCTTTGTGGTCAGAAAAGATATGAGATATGACTTCTACCTTTTTGAATGTATTGATATTTGTCCTGTGGTCTAAGATGTGGTCGATTCTGGAGAATGCTCCATGTACTGATGAAAAGAATATGTATTCTACAGCACTTGGGTGATTGTCAGGTTTTGTTTTGTTTTGTTTTTTTGAGAGAGCATCTCACTCTGTTGCCCAGGCCAGAGTGCAGTGTTGGCATGATTTTAGCTCACTGCAGCCTCAAACTCCTGGGCTCAGGCAATCTTCCTGCCTCAGCCTCCCAAGTAGCTGAGATTATAGCTGTGGCACCATGCCCAGCCAAATGTCAGTTTTTTATCTTTCTCTTCACTGACATCTTCAAACATACTCAGTGTGATGGTAAATTTTAGATGCCAACTTGACTGAATGGAGGAATGTGTAGATGGCTGGTAAGGCATCGCTTCTGGGTTTATTTGTGAGGTTTTCCAGAGATGATTGATTTGGGAGTCAGTGGACTGAATGAGGAAGATCTGCCCTCCATGCGGGTGGGCACCATCCAATGTGGGCTGGGGTCCTAGCTAGCACAAACAGGTAGAAGGAGGGGAGATTCTCTCTCTCTCCCTTCTGGAGCAGGACACCTTTTCTCCTCCTGCCCTTGGACATCCAATTCCAGGTTCTTCGGCTTTTGGACTCTACAACTTGCATCAGAGGCTTCTCAGGGGCTGTTGGACCTTTGACCTTGGACTAAGGGTTGCACTGTTGGCTTCCCTGGTTTTGAGGGTTCTGGATTTGGACTGAGCCACACTACCAGCTCTCTGGTTCTCCAGCTGACAGATGGCCTGTTGTGGGACTTCTCTACCTCTGTGATCATATGAGTCAAATCCCCCTAATATATCCCCTTTCATATATCCTATTAGTTCTGTCTCTCTGGAGAACCCTGACTAATACACTCGGGCACTACACCTTCAAGAAACACAAAACAAACAAAACCACCACCACCTATTACTCTAGTTCTTTCTTGTCATCATCCTGTTTTCTCTGTTTACTGTTAAATCTGAATAAATATCTGCACTTTTTCATCTTCATTTGTTCGCTGCCCCAAAACTCTTAATCCCATGAAATCTGGCTTTTGCTAAAACATTCTCTTTCTTTCTCATTTTGTAGAAACAAAAGACTTTACATCAGGCCACTTGTCTTTGGTATTCCTCTCTCCTTCCTTTCATGCATAAAACTTTCAGCCAGGTGTGGTGGTTCACTCCTGTAATCCCAGCTACTTGGGAGACTGAGGTGGGAGGACACTTGAGCCTGGAGTTCAAGGCTACAGTGAGTTATGATTACACCACTGCCCTCCAGCATGGGTGACAGGGTGAAACCTGTCCTTAAAAAAATAAAAATAAAAATGAACTTGTCTCATATTTTAGCTGTGGAGACTTAGCTAGAAACTACATTCCCCAGTCTCCCTTGCAGTTGAGAATGGGCACTTGGCCAGGAGTGGGGGCAACTTATGCCTTCCCTTAAGCTGACTACTTGTCCTGTCACTCGTCTTTTGTTCTCACCACTGGTTGGAAGATTTTAGTCTGTTTCGTGTTGCTATAACAGAATAGCACAGAATGGGTAGTAACTTATAAACATGAGAAGTTTATTTGGCTTATAGTTCCAGAGACTGGTAAAGCCAAGAATGAGGGGCCACATCTTGTGAGGGCCTTCTTGCCGCATCATGTAAACCAAAAATACAATTATAAGTCCTGCCAACCATCTGAATGGACCCCTCCTCTTGACCAAGGGGATTCCAAAGTTAACCTGAAAAATTAGTTCAGGCCATGATGGGAAGTGGGATCCAGACATGTCTCATTATGCCCTCATCCTTTTTGTAATTACTGATAGAACAGACTCTTTTGAGTCTGATAAGAATTTACAATCTATTTACAATCTATTCTCCCTGAAGCCTGCTACCTGGAGGCATCATCTGCATGATAAAACCTTAGTCTCCACAACTTCTTATTGTAACCCAGTCATTTCTTTCTATTGGTAATAACTCCTCCAACCCACTGCCAATCATAAAACCTTTAAATTTACCAATGACCTGGAGGCCCCCGCTCCTTGAGTTGTCACGCCTTTCTGGACTGAACCAATGTATATCTTACATGCATTGATTTATGTCTCATGTCTCCCTAAAATGTATAAAACCAAGCTATACCCCAATCACTTTGGGCATATGTTGTCAGAAACTCCTGAGGCTGTGACACAGGTGTGTCCTTAACCTTGGCAAAATAAGCTTTCTAAATTGAACGAGACCTGTCTCAGATACTTTTGGTTTGCAATCAAAACATGACAGAAGGCATCACAAGGCAAAAGAGTGTGCAAGAGAAGGCAAGAGGGGGTTGAATTTACTTTCATAACAAACTGACTCTCAAGATAATGACATTAATCCATTTATTAGGGCAGAGCCCTCATGACCTAAACACCTCCAATTAGGCCACACCCCACAATCCTGTTGCATTGGGGATTAAGTTTCCAACACATGAACTTTGGGGGACTCATTCGAACCACAGTAGAAGCAGTTGCTGTTAAGGTGGCAGGGCTAGCATGTTGAGGACAGCAACGCTCCTCTGCCAGTCCTAAACTGATAACCACTGGACTTTTACATGTGAGAGAATTACATTTACACTACATTTTCATCATTCTATTTTGTGGTCCTTTTGTCTCAGTAGCTTAGCAATTAAATTACCCTAATAAACTCCTTTATTTCATTTTTAAAAAGTAATATGCATTCATTGTATAAACTTAACTTGATGATAAATAGAAAAACAACATAAACAATAGCTATTGATCCCTTTTACTAATAATTCTATCTCCTGTGTTTAATTGATTTCTTTTCTTTCTCCTACTCACAAGCTTAGACATACCCCAGAACTATCTCTTATCTTTCTATACTCTATCACAGAGAATAACTCATGTAGTGCTTGATTTCATCATTAATTTGTTCACTCATTCAAAAATATCTAGTGAGACCCACATTCTGCGAAGTGCTGGGGATACAAAAATGCATCAGATGTGGCTCCTATTCCCAAGGAGATCACAGTCTGGAGAGGAGAGGGAAAGGCAGCTATAAACAGGTCCTTTTAACACAGGGTGCTGAGTGCCTTGATGGAGCACTGTATGTGGCATTACAGAGGAAGGCACCTCACCGGCTTGATTGGAGCAGAGGGGTGGGTCTCTATGAAGATCCCCAGGAAAAGGTGAGCCCAGTAAAGAGAGTTTGGAAGGAGGAGGGATGAGGGAAAAGGGAGATAATTCTCAGCCAAGAGGTCAGTCAGGAACCAAAAGTCCAGATGTAAAAACTTTCAAGGCATTTGCCGGAAATGCAGTATTGTGTTGACATGTGAGAAGTGCAAAGCAAGGGTGTCAAGAGCTGAGCTGACAAAGGAGTTCGAGATCACACAGGCTTTGCTTATAATGCTATGGAGGCTTGGGCCTTCTCCTGATGAAGCTTTAATGAAGAGTATTAACCAGAAGTGTGAGATTATCAGATCTACCCACAGGTAGAGTATTCTGGGTGGCTGGGTGAAGGATAGGTCTCTAGGAGGTAAACGGGGTGGAAACAGGGAACCAGTTTGGAAAAGCTATTTGCAATGGAGTAGTTAAGAGGCAGCAACACGTAGATCTAAGGTACTGGCATTAAGAATGAAGAAAGAAATGAACTTGAGAAATATTTAGGAAATTAGATGGGCATGGCTTGGTGACTGAAGAGGAAATAAGATGAAGGATAAAAGATGACTCCTAGGGTTCTCACTTGCGTGGCTGGCAAGATGAGGGTGAGAGTGTTAGTGACTTATTATCATCTGCTTATGAGGTGGTTTATATTGAAGGAAAGGAAACTTAACCTTCAGACTCCCTTCCTTGCATGAAGCCATTCAAAGGTTCTGGGAAGGGCCCTAGCAACTTTGTATACTTGAATCTGTATTATTTTCCTTAAACAGAGCCTCTACCCTTTTAAAGCTGGTATTAGCTTCAGACACACAAAACCTGAATCCACCCTGCCCGTCCCCTGTCAAGTCATCTTATTACCAGTAGATTAATCTTCCTAAAAACAAAACGTTGACATCATGTCAATCCTCTTCTCAAAAGCTATTGTCATCATGACAATAGACTTTATCAACTTGACAGTTTTACTTTGGAGTGGCCCTTTACTTCCTCTAAAATTCATCTCCCAACATATCTTTATAGTTCAGAAAAGTAACTTTGACCTGTCTGTCCAAAAGCAAGGAAATCATTTACAAATGTCTGAACTCTTTGGTTCTTAGACCTATCTACCAATTGAGTTGCCTTAGTTGCAATTACTCCATTGTACTTTCTTGTTTATCACCCATATTCTTGCATTGTTTTTATCCCAATTGTGGCTTTTTCTACTTTAAAGCACTTGCCTAATCTCAGACCTGTCTATTCAGTTGTGTTTGGCATGTCTTGTACCTACAGAAACCACTGGCATATGCACACATCACTCTGTATCATAGCCATTGGGCACATCCAGCATGTGATTACACTTTAGAATTCTGCTTTTGGTCACGTTAAGTCAAAGGCAATTTGCAGTCTAGAATGTTCATTAAGAAGTATAAACCCTTGAACATCAGTTATCTGATAGTTCCAATATCTGGAACACAGCATGCTGTCATCTGCAGTCAGAGGTGTGTTGGCCCATTCTCTCATCTGAGAGAAGAATTGTCTTCGTTGTTGTTCACCGCACTGCCGCCTGATAAATGGCTTCTAAGGATTTTCCTGCTATCTGAGCAGCTGTTACTCTGTGTATGAAAAATCTAATTTTTACTTTCTAAGATTTCTTCCCATAATGTCCCGTCTGCTTCAACAGATTCTCACTCAGACACACTAAAATTGGACTCATGATATCAATTTAATATTTTAGTAATCTCAATAAACAAGGCAGTCTTACCATGTTCTTTTTTCTTTTGGGATAAGGCAGGCCTAGCATCTTCCTAAAAAAAGAACATACTCTGCAACGTCATGTTACAAAAATTGCAGCTTGGTTAAGTTTTCTATTGATAGTCCTTCAGTTTTTCTTATAAGAGGGTAACTCATGAGAAAAGTTGTTATATAAATAAAATATAGAATGTTGCTATTAGAAGACACTTCTGAGCCATAGAGCATAGTGCTGATATTTCAGTCAGATCTTTCTCGTCTCCCTTCTTCTCAGCTTCTTCCTACTTCTTCATCCTCTCCACATCTGTTCCATGTTGGCAGATACAAATCAGAGGTGTGGTGGGGTTTACAGCACTTACAGAGCCCCAAGGGCTTTTTTTTGGATAAAAGGACTTGGAGCTGCCCACTATCATTCCACAGAGGGAGTTAGGAGCCAAGCATAGCAAAAAATTGTAATCAGCAACGTAGAAAAGATGCAACCTGAGGCAGGTGAAGGATTTGGGAGCCCAATTCTTTTTTAGGAAAATGCTGTTTTCTATATCATAATTCCCTTCTGTTATCCCAAGCCTCCTGATTGTTGTGGTACTTTGGGGATTCAGGGATGGATGTGTGTCGGTGCCGGGAATACAGCAGACAGGGAAGCCTGACAGCAACCTGGAAGATGGTTCTGAGACGGCCAGGGGTGGTCTGCTGAACACTGGAGCAGCAGTCTAGCTCTTTGCTCCTAGCTGAGGGGACAAGCAGTAGCGAGGGCAGATGTGTGGAACAGGTGAGCATTCCTTGGGGATTTTCAGAAGTACCTAGGAAGGAGAACCTGGTAAAAGTCTAAACTTCCTTTTCATCACAAATGACATGAGCCCTGATTTTTGTTGCCTTGGAAACACTAGAAAATAGAGAAGTCTTTCACATCTGGCCTACCCAGAATAAACCTTCATGAGCTCATGTCCAGGAATGGGGCTAATTCCCTGCTTCCCTTCCACACACATGTTCATTCCTAACTACTTTTCATCCCCTTTCTGTCTCTGTTCATTTTGGGGTTGACCAAGTGGGTGGACCAGACTTTAGTCCTCCCTTTAGGGAGCCAGAAGGATCACCTATTGCGGCTTGCTACTCCACCAGAAGTGGCCTGGGGTACTCATACAGCCTGGGGCCTGATGTAGAAGATTCTCCCAGCATCGAGTTTCATATAGGTCAGCACCATGTTCCCCAGCTAATTGATACAGAGGCTCCCCAAAGGCCAGTGAGGGTGGAAGGACCATTCCTCAGAGCTCCTCTGGCTCAAGGTTTTACATAATTACTCCTTGAGATGAATGGAACTTATTATTTCTTTCCTTTCTTCTTCTTTCTTGCCTCATCCTTCTCCTCCCCTCCCTCTTTCTTTTCTTCATGTGTCCTTGATCCTAGAATGTTTTCTGCTTATTATTTTTCAAGCTGTATTGCTGTTACTACCAGTATCCTGTGTTTCCTGTTGTGTCCAGAAAGCTACTTATACCATTAGTGCTTTACAGGGCACAAAGGGAGCTAAGGAAGCTTAAGGCTAGGCTAGGAGGTTACTGTCTAGCTCTTTTGGCTAGAAATTATTATATGAAGACATATACTATTGTTTTAACTATATGTCATATTATATATATTGAATTAAGATTGATTGGTCTCAATATATAAATATGTGGTAACAAAATTCAAATTTGATAATTCAGCATAACGGTTCAGGACTTTTTCTCCTCTTGAGAAATAGGACTTTACTACTACCTACAGCGTCTACTCTCTTATCTATGTTGCAGAATAAGCATGACATGCATCAGTTTGGAATATTTTAGGTGAAATCACCTAGAAGCCAGGTTCTGGATGAGGTGTGGTGTGATCATTTATCTTTAGACTCACAACTGCAGTTCACCATCCCGCCACCTATTCCTCACATCTATGCAGTCCTCCTTCCCATCCTATTGCAATACTGGGAGGGAAATATCCAGGGCAGTAGGAAACTCCCTTGTCCTAACCTCCATAATCTGTTTCTCTACTATCTACATTGATGACCAAAGGTCATTGGGATTACTCTTTCTGCCTAAACGAGTGGAAGCAGAAATGTCACCGTTATGAAAGTAGTATTTGAATTAAAGAAAGGGGCTGCCAAGCATTCTGTCTATTCATTATGATCTTTTTGGAATCTTCTTTATACGGAAACTCCAGTCATCTGAGGCCTCAATTCTTAGAAAGCAAGCATCTCCACATGCTGTTCTTGACATAGATGTACTTGTTCATAAATATTTCATCCATTTTGGCATCCTCCACATCCTATGTGCTCGATACATATTTACTAAACAAACAAGTGATTCTTGCTGCCTTTAATAGTGTTGTGTTGGCGGTATGAACACAATTTAATACTAGAAGATATTAGTCATCAGGCCAGCCATTTAGCCACGTCCTCTTATTGCCTACTCCTATAATTACATGATAACTATAGAGGCATGAATGCCCACGGCATTCATAATATGTATCCTATTTTCTTATATTCATTTGTTTTGAGCATCAAAAATCAGTTATTGTGGCCTACTGTGTAGTGGGCATTTTAACTGTAAGTGGTAGATAGAGAGTGTAGATTTTTTAGAATTCTCACAATAGTGTGGTAAGAAATTATCTTCATTTTTCATTCATGTATTGGTTCATTCAACAACCATGTGTCAGGATCTGTGTTAGATACTAAGGAGACAACAGTAAACACCACAGACAAGATCTTGACCTTCATGGCACTTAGAGCTGAGACTTAGAGAAGTAACTTGTAGTTAGAGACATATCAAGTGACCAAGCCAGGATTTGAATCTGATTCCAAAATTTATGCTGTCTCTGAAAAATAGTGATAATCAGTTACAAAGAACCTGCCAAGTGCCAATCCTTTACAACCTGGCTCATTTTTAAACCTTTGAACCAATTCCATGGATTAAGTATGACCATCCTCATTTTACAAATGAGGAAATGGGACTCTCAGAGATTAAATAACTTGCCTAAGATCACTAAGCTAGTAGACAGCAGGGCTTAGATCTGGACACACATCACCCTGGCATCAAAGTCCATGCTGCTTCCATGTGGTCACACTGCTGGCCAATGGCGTAATGAAGAGAAAAGTCCAAAGGCCAAGCACTGTAGGAGCTTATGGTTTAGCAGGTGAGAAAAGTAAAATACACTTACAGTGCAAAGCAGAATATAAGGTCACAAGAGTGTAAGCAAACTGCTTTGGGGTTGAAGAGGGATTATTTTAGTCTAAGGAGTCTTTGAAAACAGAGGACAAGGGAAAATACTCTGATAGACCTATACCGTATCATCTTTCAAGTAGGAAATGACCTATTATTCTGAGGAAAACACAATACAAATAGAAGTTAGGATTATTTCATTTCTTTAATCTTTTTTTCTCAATGAATATATTCATTATATACAATTTATTGAGTGTCAGAATGGATATGGCACTGTAAGACCTTTCAATTTCAGAGATATTAAACTGTTAAAACATGTGGAGCATAGAATCAACTGTAACCTCCAAATGGGTTCTCCTTGCCTGCCACCCAGACAGAGCCGATTTATCAAGACAGGGAAATTGGAATAGAGAAAGAGTTTAATTCATGCAGAGCCAGCTGTACAGGAGACTGGAGTTTTATTATTACTCAAATCAGTCTCCCCAGAAACTCAGGCATCAGCGTTTTTAAGGACAATTTGGTGGGTAGTGGGTTGGAAAGTGGGGTGTGCTGATTGGCTGGGTCACAGATTAAATCACAGGGAGTCAAAGCTGTCCTCTTGTGCTGAATCATTTCCTGGGTGGGGCCAGAAGACCAGATGAGCCAGTTTATCCATCTGGGTGGTGCCAGCTAATCCACTGAGTACTGATCCACTGAGGGTCTGCAAAATGCCTCAAGCACTGCTTTTAGGTTTTACAGCAGTGTTGTTATCTCCAGGAGCAATTTGGGGAGGTTCAGAATCTTGCAGCCTCCAGCTGCATACTCCTAAACCACAATTTCTAATCTTGTGTCTAATGTGTTAATCCTGCAAGGGCAATCTAGTCCCCAGGCAGAAAGGGGGTTTGTTTTGGGAAAGGGCTGTTATCATCCTTTGTTTCAAAGTTAAACTATAAACTAAGTTCCTCCCAAAGTTAGTTCTGCCTACCCCCAGGAATTAACTACGACAGCTTGGAGGTTAGAAGCAAGATGGAGTCAGTTAGGTCAGATCTTTCGCTGTCATAATTTTCTCAGTTATAATTTTTGTAAAAGCAGTTTCATAACTAAATATAGTTTCTTTTTTTGAGATAGAGTGTCGCTCGGCCACCCAGGCTGGAGTGCAGTGGCGTGATCTTGGCTCACTGCAACATCCACTTCCCAGCTCAAGCTATCCTCCCACTTCGGCCTCCCGAGTAGCTGGGACCACAGGCACGAGCCACCATGCCCGGGTAATTTTTGTATTTCTTTTTTTAGAGACAGGGTTTCACCATGTTGCCCAGGCTGGTCTTGAACTCCTGAGCTCAAAGTGATTAGCCTGCTTTGGCCTCCCAAAGTGCTAGGATTACAGGTGTGAGCTACTGTGCCTGGCTGAGTGTCTTATTTTTTTAATTGATGAGCATGTCTTGCTCTCTGTTCGAGGTATTTTAATTAGTAAAAGTATTGAAGAGTCATAGTCTCTTCTTATTTTCATTGAGGTCCCAGTGGGGCTGCTGTGTATAGTTGCTTATTTTGTGCACTGAACATAGGTACCAAGCTGAGAGCATGAAAAGAGTTTGAAATCAAGTCTACATACTAAACAATGCTTCTCACTGCAGGACTGACTCATTCCCACCAAAAGAAGGGCATTTAGGAGCCTTCTTAAAATCTGTATGAATTAGAAAGATTTTTCTATGGGCTAGGAATGGCCCTGGGTCCCACAGCAGGAATGATGATAATGGTGCCACAACAGCCAAGGTTATATACTGTACTTAATATGATAACACATTTTTAATATGTCTACTATGTACTTTAAAAACTGTAGAAGTTTATTAAACTCTAAATTAAATTTAAGATTAACTTAGCAATTAAGTAATTACATCATCGTAAAATTTGTTAATGAAAATTTTTATCGATTCCATGTTATTACATAAAGACAAATTATAATATGGGATAAAATTAAATAATTTTAACTTTCAACTATACAATATTTTTGCATATAATTTCAGGGGTTTCAAAGACCAACTAAATCCCATTTTGTGGGATGTTTGGATCTCAGATTATATACTAATATCACACTCATACTATTGTACAGAAAGATTAAAAAAGAATTGAACACGTACAAATATTAATATAAACATGATCACAACCTAACACTTTCCATAGACATTGAGAAGGTCACTCGCACTTTGGCTCATACATGATTCTGAATTACCTGGTTACTGACAAATATATTTTGGAAGTGTTCAATTATTTTTTTGATCACCCTATATCATTTAACAACTTCTTCTGAGAGGTTTCAAATGCCAACTTGGCACTCCTAGCCTGGATACTATTGTGCCATGACTAAATATTATGGCTCATATTGCAAGATGCCTTTTATAGGTTGGATTAATGGTGAAGAGAGTAATATTTTATTGGATGGCAATAATTTTACTTTAGATTTCAATAAGTGATGGCGGTATTACCTCTCCATTGCAACACTCCTTCAAAATCAGATCAACACATAACCACCCGCCGACAAAACCAGAGCATCTCTGAAAGCTTCAGAGTTGTCATAGTGACCATCAAATTGTGAGCCACTCCAGGGCTTATTCTCATAGAGAGTGAAGATTCCCAGGACAATGAGTCATTATTAAAGCACAGAGAACCTCTAAATGGTTCCCTTATTAGATCAGTGAGTGTTTGACTGCAAAACATGGATCTGACAACGTGGGTATCATCATTAGCCAGGGGCTGTCTTCAATTTCACAGACTATGTCATGAAACTGTCATGTTAAACATTTATTTTTCTAGCTGAATGTCATCTTTAAGGAATATTATTTCACTGGAGAATTTGCTAAGAGGAGACTGACTTGGATTTTGCCAGTCCAAAACTGAGCCAGAGGAATCTGCTACAGGGGTGTGTGTGTGTGTGTGTGCGCGCGTGCTTATAGAAAATACCACATGGTCTGACTACAACCACGTACATGAGCTCCAACAGCCAGTATAAATTCAAGTTGCCCTTAACAGAAATGTTTTTATCTGGTCAAGTTTTAATTGGCTCTTACTAAAATGAACATTCAACATTCATACTTCATTATATCATTAATTTTGAAATATTTTATATGCCTATTACTCTATCGATATTTTGTTTGTTTGTTTTTTGTTTTTTGAGATGGAGTCTTTCTCTGTTGCCCAGACTGGAGTGCAATGGCATGATCTCAGCTCACTGCAACCTCTGCCTCCTGGTTTCAAGTGATTCTCTTGCCTCAGCCTCCCGAGTAGCTGGGATTACAGGCATGGGCCACCACGTCTGGCTAATTTTTGTATTTTTAGTAGGGACGGGGTTTCACCATGTTGGCCAGGCTGGTCTTGAACTCCTGACCTCAGGTATCTGCCCACCTTGGCCTCTCAAAGTGTTACGATTATAGGCGTGAGCCACCGTGCCAGGCTGAATATTTTTCTTCTTAAAGAAAAAGAATTTCAAATAATGTTGACTGATTAAAGCAGATACTTTTCCTTAAAATTTTCCTTTTTTAAAAATGAAAATATTTGTTCAAGAAACATGTTTTAACCATGAATGAAAGCTGAAGGCAATAAATGCAAAATGAGGTCACCAAGGCACATGCCAAGTATTTTGCTTCATTGAACACCCAGAGCAGCAGTGATGAAAATGAATGTAGGGGGATTAGGGATATTCACTATCAATGATTAAATGGGTGGCAGTTTTTCTTGGCCTATAGAACGATAATCCATAAATATTTACTTACGTTTTATTAATTCAACAAATATTTGTTGAGTGCCTGTCTGTGCCAATCATGGGGCTGGGTGATTGAGATACAAAGATGAATAAAGCAGAACCTCTGTGTGCTATATTCTGTCCCAGCTAATCAGTGTTTCATAAAAGGGGCTAATGGCGTGAAGGAGGAGGAGGGATCAGTTCTAGCTATAGGGTGGCCATGAAATCAGGCAATGCAAATATATTATTTCATTGTGTATTATAATATAAAACCAACAAACCATTTATTATGTATGTGCCTATGTTTCTAGACTTGCCGGCCACCTATAAAAGGGTCAGGAATGATTTTAAAGGAAAAGATACTTGATTAAGGTCTTATACGTAAAAAAAGGTTCACCAAGTTTGGGGAAAGGGCTTGGAAAGACATTCCTGATTGAAGGAAATGTCCAGGCAACTGCAAGTGATCTTGCTTAGAGTATAGGAGAAGATTAAGCTGAATAGGTGCATAAATCAGGCTAAAGAGTACAGTGTTTTGTTTTGTTTTGTTTTGAGACAGGGTCTCTCTCAACCTCTAGAGCCCAAACAATCCTCTCACCACAGCCTCCCAAGTAGTGGGGACAACAGGTGTGTGACCCAGCTACTGCCCAGCTAATTTTGTAATGTTTTTGTAGAGATGGAGTCTCACTATGTTGCCCAAGCTGAAAAAGTATGTATCTTATTCCGCAGGCAATCAGGAGCCAGTGAGGAGTTATAAGCCAAGCAGTAACCTGATGATTCAATCAAAAAATATGTATGGAGTGTCTCCTACTTTTCAGGCCAGTGCTAGGTGCTGGGTTACAAAGATGAATTAGGTACAAGGAACTCAAAGCCTAGTAAAGAAAAATATAAACAAGTTAGTGCAGTGAAAGTCGTAGATTTTCTATAATAATGATGATGATGATAACTTATTGGGTGTATATCAATACCATGTGCCAGGCATGCGCTAAGTGCCAGCATGTATCATCTTTCTTAATTCTCCCATCGACTCCAAGAAGTACTACTGATTAGTGCTATTTTATAGAAGAGGAAATTGAGGAACAGAGATTTGGTAACTTGCAGCTGGTAAGTGGTAAAACCAGGATTCAAATTCTGATGTTCTGTCTTCAGAAAATGTACCTTGTAACCACTAAGGGCTATGTTACTTCCCCATAATGAAAATCCCTCCAGAGCACTAGGGGCCACACTAGATAAGGCAATCCATTCTGCAGGGATGAAAGTGGGGGCTGGAAAGTCTTCATGGAGATGGTAATGGGATGAGGGATGGGATAAGGAAGATCATTCTGTTAGCTTAGAGCAGGGCAAAACTAGAGGTGGGACAGTGAACTAAAAGGCTAAGTAATACTTGGTAATATCAGTAGGAAGGAGAGGAAAGGACAGGGTCTAGACATATTTTAGATGTGAAATGGTTTAGCATGCTGAATGAAGTTAGGTTTCTGGTTTGCATATTGAGATGGATAGTAGAGCCATTAACCATGACGCACAATGCCAAAGAAGAAGCAGGTAAGAGTGGGGTAGTAGAGTGGATACATGTTTCATTTGTTAAATTTGACCAGTCTGTGGGATACAAAATGAAGAAGACAGTGATTGGATATGCGGTTCTGGAGTTTGGGATAAATATCAAAGCTAGGGATTTTACTGAATGTCATCTTTGAAGAACTTCAAAAGAATACATTACTTAATTGCTTGTATCTCTCTAAGTGTCAAATCATAACTACTAATTTCATAAAAAATGGGGCCAAATTTTTGGGTAAAAAAGGAATAATAGCACAAGAAAGAAAATAGTGAAGCTGGCAAAGTGTACTACCTCATTTAAAAGCAAACGTGTAGGCAGGTTTTCTAGCACACAGGGCTGTGAAAATGGCACGGAAGCACTTGTGCATACCTTTGAGGAGAAAAATACAGAGGGTGAGGAGAGAGGTAGATTAAGGTAAAGAGGTAGAGTTTGAGAGAACAAGGGTAGGGAAAGAATATTCCTGAATGTTGCCTCAAGCACATAAAGAGCTATAAGTATAAATGTTGTTGGTTCACTTCCTATTTTGAGAGTTTCTTGATTAGCCTGGGGTTTCTAAAAATTTATCATAAGAAACAGAACCTGGAGACAACGGCAAATTTGTTTGAATGGATGTATGAATAGAAATAACTTGGGACTAGAAGATACCTCCTTAGCCAAAAAAGACTAGGCTATGGAAATCAAGCCAACAAATAAACAACCTTCAATCTATATATGTCAAGTCAAATTAACCCTATTATCATGTGGGTGGAATCTGTTTTATTCCCTCAGTCTTTGGAATATAGCAAACGTACCATTACTCACCCATCATGGCAACGCTTGTTTAGAAGGAAAACTACCATTCATGAATCATCAACCTGAGCATAATGAAAGTTAGCCACCTGGGATACATTGACAGAAAAATGGATTCCTCCTGTTGAAAGATGTTTCGGTCAAAAAAAGTTCTGATGCCAATTAACAACAACAACAACAACAACAAGAACAGTAACAAACAACCCTATTAAGGACCATTAAGGGAAATGAAAACTCTTAATTCAGAAGCTAAAGATGGGGAAAGAACAAGAGAGTGAAAAAAGCCCAAAAAAGCAGTCATACACAATAATAGTGGGCATAGAAGGAAGGAAATTCTCCAAATACAGTTTTAACAGAGTGTCCCTGGACAGAATTCTGTGGAGGCGGAATGAAGTGGGCAGGGCCCTATGTTGGTACATTGTATGTACAAAACAGCAGGTGACAAGAGTGAAGATTTCGAAGACATTTTCTTTCTTGGAACATATGGGACTTTTAAGGGAAGTAGGGGGATAGTTGTACGATTATTTTTACTTATTTCTGAATGCATATAAGACTGTTAGAAATTGCCAAATGGTACCATCATTTTAAAGAGATTGTTAGATATAACAGTACCAGTTAAGATGCTTTTCAGCCCCAAGCCACAGAAATCTCAAGTTTAAATTGTGTTAAATATTAAAGGCATTTATTATGATCACATAAGTGGTCTGGGGGTAGGGGATGGTAGGTGGTGCCTGTTGGTTAATTCGGTGACTCAAAAACCTCATGTATGTTCTTTTACCCTTCTCTTTTGCTATTCTTGGTGTTAGCTTTGTTTGCCTTTATGGTCACAAATGACAACACCCAGAAAAAGACAAGACCATCTGTTCATTTGTATTTCTCTTGGGAAGGCAAAATCTTTCCCTCAAGCCCTCAACTCTTACACCTCACTGGCTAGAGCTGTGTTCTGTGCCCAAGAATAAACCATTTATAAGAGGAATCAATTATGACCCAACCTCTGGAGCTGGGGTAGGTCTAGCCTTCCCCTGAAACACATGGCCACTTGAAGGAGGTTGAATATCTGAACAAAATTGGGGTTCTGAGAATAACGAAGAGAGTAAGATGGATCTGCGGCAGGAAATCAATGATGTCTGCAACAAATTAATTTCAAAAGACTTTCTTTCTTTTTTTTTTTGAGATGGAGTCTTGCTCTGTTGCTTAGGCTGGAGTGCAGTGGTGCAATCTCGGCTCACTGCAACCTCTGCCTCCTGCGTTCAAGCAATTCTCCTTCCTCAGCCTCCAGAGTAGCTGGGACTACAGGCGTTCACCACCACACCAAGCTCATTTTGTATTTTTAGTAGAGATGGGGTTTCACAGTGTTGGCTACGCTAGTCTCAAACTCCTGACCTCAAGTGATCTGTCTGCCTCGGCCTCCCAAAATGCTGGTATTACAGGTGTGAGCCATGGCACTTGGCCACAAAAGCCTTTCTTGAATGGAATGAAAAATATTTACTAAGTGTGTCTTATTTATATAATCTTTTAGCAGTCTCAGCAGTTTGATAAATGGTTAGTTTTCTCTCTTGATTTTAATAAAACAATTAACATAATTATAATTTTAAGGCTATTTAAAATAAATATTTCAATGTGATAAGCCTGGTATGGTCAATTTAATTTGGCATAGGTTTGTAAAGTGTCTGTTCAGAATTCTTTTGGCTGGATTGGTTCACAATAATTATCAGTAATGATGAATGAAATTTGGCAGTTCACTCCTCCATAATTTAGAAAGGTGCTAACATGCCTCCAAAGTGTTGGAGAATCTGTTCCTACTTCCTACTGCCTTTCATCTGAGTGTAAAAGATAGGCTTTTAAAGTCCCACTTGCAAATGCCTGGACAGTTTTCTGGAACTCCAAGAGACACTAATCAAGAAAACAGAGGAGTGCTAAGGAGAAACTGTGAACTATCCCAGCTTGCAAGAATAAAAACTGACTGGACCTAACTTAAGCATAAGAAACAGTTTATTTTAAAAGTTCAGGCTGGGTGCGATGGCTGACTCCTGTAATCCTAGTACTTTGGGAGGCCAAGGTGGGCAGACTGTGTGAGTCCAGGAGTTCCAGACCAGCCTTGGAAACATGGCAAAACCCCAACTCTACAAAAAAATACAAAAATTAGGCCAGGCGGGGTGGCTCACGCCTGTAATCCCGACACTTCGGGAGGCCGAGATGGGCAGATCACGAGGTCAAGAGATCTGAGACCATCCTGGCCAACATGGTGAAACCCTGTCTCCACGAAAAATACAAAAATTAGCTGGGCATGGTGGTGCGTGCCTGTAATCCCAGCTACTTGGGAGGCTGAGGTAGGAGAATTGCTTAAACCTGGGGGACAGAGGTTGCAGTGAGCCAAGACTGTGCCACTGCACTCCAGCCTGGGCAATAGAGTGAGATCCTGTCTCAAAAAACAAAAACAAAAACAAAAATTAGCCAGGCGTGGTGGTGCACACCTGTAGTCCCAGCGGCTTTGGAGGCTGTGGTGGGAGGGTCACCTGACCGCAGTGAGCTGTGATCGCACCACTATACTCCAGTCTGGGTGAAAGGCAAGACACCATCTCAAAAAACCCAAAACAAAACAAAACAAAAAGTTCAGGGTGTTCCCTGGGAGCCTAAGGCAGGAATTTAGTTGAGTCTCTGGCAGTTCTGCTTACCTGGAAGTGGAAGCTCATGACGAGATGGGAAGATGCATTTCTTTCTCTGCTTCTCTCTATATTCCTGTTTCATTCTCTCCTCTCTGCAAACTGTCTTCCTTGTTTTTTCATGTCTGTGGTGGGCAGATGATAGCTACTTTTTATTCTCTGCTCAGAAGACAGTCCAGACTCTTCGAGTGTCCCTCAGTTCTAATTCAAATTCCAAGGAGAGAGAATCTGATTTACAAATGATGCTGAGCTCCCGTGCTAGACTAGGAACTTTATGAGGCCAAATACTCTATTTTCAGGCATCCCTTTGTTCTCATGCTCTAGAACATGCTTGGTATATAGTGGACACCTGAGAAATGTTTGTTGAAGGAACTGAGACTTTTCCAAAAATGATGACTATCCAGTGTTGGAACTAGCGGCCCTGAAGAGTTGTGTGATTCCTAGCACTCGCCGAGTTTAAGAAAAAAAACGGGTAAATATCTGCTTACTAATATTAATGGCTAACATGTACTGTTTCATATACTCCTCATTCATATAGCTTAGATTAAGGAACTTGCACACAGTCATCAAACTAGTAAGTGGTTGATAAGGCATTTTGACTCTAGTTCTGTCTGTCTGGACCTAAACCTTGGTGATCCTCCAGCACAATATATGGCCTCCAATAAGATTTTTAGGAGCAATGCTGGAGGCGTGGTTGACTCAGTCTAGTCTTGTCCTTATAAGTCTGATCTGGGGCTTAGTAAATTTCTTCTCTTAACCACTTTATTAGCTCCCAACCAAAAGATCTTCCCTTGCTTACTGATGTCTAAAATTCCATCTTTAGGAGAGTCATTTCTTTCTTTGGTTTAATATAAGGAGTATCTCATCATTATAGAGTACTTGGGAGGTTGCAAAGACCTTTACATAATGATGTCATTTTTATGACAATCCAATGACATCAATAGGGCAGGGATTATTGACTCCCATTTCGAGATAAGCAAATGGAGGTTCACTGCGGCTAGGTGACTTGCCCCAGAAGAGATGACTGAACTCTCTAGGGAGCCTATGGACTCGCTGCTTAGGGGTAGAGAAGAGGAACCTCCTTGGTCATGTCCCTGGCGGTGGGTAGTGAAAGCTGATCTGTCATGAGAGAAGCAAGAGTCACCTCCAAATGGGCTGAGAGGGACGGACAGTCACAGGCCACCTGGCACTGAGTTCTGTTGCTAGATTAGGGACTTTCTGAGGACAAACACTGTTTTCAGTCATCCCTTTGTTCTCATGCTCTAGAACATGCTTGGTATATAGTGAACACCTGAGGAATGTCTGTTGAAGGAATTGAGACTTTTCAAAAAATGACAAATATCCACTGTTGGAATGAGCTGCCCTGAAGAGTTGTGTGAGTGCTAGCACTGGCAGAGTTTAAGAAAAAATGGATAAATATCTGCTTACTAATATTCATGGCTAACATTAATTGTTTACTATGTGCTGAGTACTGGGCTAAGTGCTTTACATGTATTGTTTCATGTATTCCTCATTCCAGCCACATGAAATAGGTTCTATCAGTAACCACATTGAAACCAAGGCATGGAAGAGTGAAGTTACTTGCTCATGAATCCATTGCAAATAGTATGGCCAGGATTTGAACCCTATAATACTGAGTTAGAGCCTTGGATCTTAATCATGTTGTCAATGGTTTCCTAGATGAGGCAGGAGTCTGAAGTAGGTCACCCCTTAAGAAATTTTCAACTACGTAAGATTCTCTGGTTGTTGGCCGTAAGATTAGTACTACCACACAGAGAAAGCTGGGAACAAGAACTGGTTGTAGACTGGGTGTGGTGGTTCATGCCTGTAATCCCAGCACTTTGGGAGGCTGAGGTGGGAGGACTGCTTGAGCGCAGGAGTTTGAGACCAGCCTAGGCAACACAACACAGCAAGACCCCATTTCTACAAAAATAAATAAGTAAATTAGGTGGGTGTGGTGGCATGTGTCTGTATCCCAGCTACTCAGGAGGCTGAGATGGGAGGATTGCTTGAGCCCAGGAGGTCAAGGCTACAGTGAGCTGTGATGGCACCACTGTACTCCAGCCTGGATGACAGAGGGAGACCCATCTCAAAAAAAGCCCCCCCGAAAATGGCCGGATGTGGTGGCTCATGCCTGTAATCCCAGCACTTTGGGAGTTGAGGTGGGTGGATGACTTGAGGTCAGGAGTTCGAGACCAGCCTGGCCAACATGGTGAACCCCGTCTTTACTAAAAATATATGAATTAGCTGGGCATGGTGGTGAATGCCTGTAATCCCTCGGGAGGCTTTGGCAGGAGAATTGCTTGAACCTGGGAGGTGGAGGTTGCAGTGAACCGAGATCGCACCATGGCACTCTAGCTTGGGCGACAGGAGCAAAACTGTCTCAAAAAAAACCCCCCCCAAAACGAACACCTTCCCCAACAAAAAACCAAAAACAAACAAACAAAAAAACAAAACTGGTTGTAGAATGTAGAGAGGTTTGGTAAAGAACAAGTTGATTTTAGTTATGTTTGGTATGAAGAGTCAGGATATCCAAATGGAAAAGTCCAATGATATCTTTATGTTCAACAAAAAGATAATTCCTACTTATGCTGTTGCCATAAAAAGTTCTTCCAACACAATGCGTCATAACTATCCTAGTTTGGCTGTGTGTATTACGGTACTTATGGCTCACAGTACCCTGCTAACACAGTCTCATATTTTATTATTGATAATACTGCAGTATTGTGAGATAAGCAACATCCCCGTTTTAGAAGACAATTAAACATTTACTGTCTTTTGTCAGAAATTTCATTAGAGAAAGTGTATGTAATTTCAAAACTGAAAACCACATAGAAGTGTCTTCTACACAACAAAAAGAAAAAAGCAAACAAAATATATCCTCAGCCTTGAAGAGTTCTAACTAAATTTGCCCACTGTATCATTTCTTAGCAAACAGGGATCTCAAATTTAGCATGCTGTATTATCACCATTCCTGGCAATAAAATAAAAATTGCAAACATATTAAGAAAACAAGGCAATCTAAAACATAACAAGTGATAATCCATGTAAAAAATTTTTTGATGGAATAACATTACTATTTAATAATAAAGTTCTGCTAAAGCTTTATAAATATCAGAAAAAACTTACACTGGCAAACAATCACCAGGCAGTCAACAATTGAATGTCCCCAGTATACTGATACTAGGGGTGAAGAGACTCTAAGAAAAGGGGGAAGAAGGCAAGATTTAGCTTCAACGGGCCTTTTTCGCAGGATTGCAAATAAAACCCATGACTCTGGACATTAAAATGGCAACAGTGACACTGGGGACTACCAGAGGCGGGAGGGATGGAGGGGGAAAGAGTTGAAAAACTACTGGGTACTATGCTCACTACCTAGGTGACGGGATCATTCATATCCCAAACCTCAGCATCATGCAATATAACCATGTAACAAACCTGTACATGTATACCCTGAATCTAAGATAAAAGTTGAAATGATAAAAAAGCAAACAAGAAAACCCATGACTCCTGGGAACAAGCAGTCAGGTTCCCATATGGCCAAAGCAAGCCAGGGGCAAACTTGGAATCAGTTAGACCTAGGTTTTCATCACAGACTCACTGTTTACCAATGGTACGACCTTGGGGAAGTTGCAAAACCTCTCTGAGCTCATTTCTTCATCCACAAAATGGTAAAACTAATCTTTTCTGTGTAGGGTTGCTGTAAGAATTACATGAGAGGTGTGAAAACAGTCTAGAACAGTGGCAGTGTGGACTTCCAATAAATGTTAGCCTCATCCTTTTCCCCACATTCGTTCCTTTGCTTTTAAGAAAACTGCTAAAATACAGAGGAAATTCACTCCCTCATTCAATTAAACATATACAGTTATTGTCTACTGGGCCACTATGTACAGATGTATAGGTTGTTCCCTGCTGAAGGGAGACTGGTGACCGGATTCCAGCCCATAAACACTCATCAGGCTTGGTGTTCTGTTTCTAATTTGCACAAAGGTGCTACATGTGTGTTTCAGAAGTGACAAAACTGGGCTTTGGCCACATGTAGCTTGTAGCTTGTGTCTGAGGGGAAAACAGACAAGTAATCAAGAACTACAATACATATTGAAAAAAAACAAGTAAAAGAAAACACTACAATACATATAATTAACGCTAGTCTAAAGAAGGCACTACAGGAACAAAAAAGACAGACATTTAAATCAGACAAGTTGGGGGGCCCAGGATTAGCGGCCCAGGATCAGTCACTTAAAGGATGATGGGGAGATCGTAGAGAAGGATGTTCTAGGCAGAGGAGGGACATTTAGTTATTAATACATTTATCCATTCAGTAAATGTGTTTTGTTCATGTCTTTTATTAACTCATATACAAGTAACTGTCTTCTGGTTTGCTGAAGCAATAAGTGAGACATTTGTCACAATAATGTCTGCCGAAGTGGCTGGCCATAAACACTCCAGCACGACATTCATCTGAAGAGCACTCTAGATGAAGGTGACTTATTTTGCCATTCTCATCCACCTTACAGTATTTCAGGACGGCCAGCTTCTCCTTCTTTTGCTTACACTTATTCTTCTCAGGAGTGGTATAAACATTCAGTAAATACTAATTGAATATCTAAGTGCCATGTACTGTTCCAGTACTGAAGATACAACAGTGAATAAAACAGACAGGATCTCCTTCCTTGTAATTCTAACATTCTAGTAGGAGAGACAAAAATGATTGGGCTACAAAAATATTAAGTAGTGAGATGTACTTTGGGAGAATATAAGCAGGGTGGAGGTGCTGGTGTTGGGTAGGGTAGGATGTGACCTTAGAATGGAGAGTGGAAGAGTGGGAGAGAAGGAAGGCCTCTTCAGGTAGGTGTCATTTAAGCTCAGATCTGAATAGCAACTGTGGGAAGCTTGGGTTGATCATTCAGGCAGTGGGAAGAGCTGTTGCAAAAATCTTAAGCAGGGAATGAACTTTGTGTTTTTGAGTTGGCAAAGACCAGCGTGGCTGAAGTGCAGTGGGTGAAAAGAGGGGCAGGAGATGCAATACAGAGAGAGGCAGGTGCCAAACCTAGGTGAGGTCTGGAAGCTTGAAAGTGGTGAGCTCAGAGACCTGCTAAGAGTTTGATATGGCATTAGGAAAGGGACTGTGTTAGGTGATGAGAGAAGTGATTTGGGAGATATAGGCAAGAAATGGATTCTGACAAGCCCTACATGGAGGATCTGGGAGGCATTATTTCTGCTCAGTGCCATGCAGAGAATCCAAGGAGGCCATGACTAAAGTCATTCAAAGAAAACCTTTCATGTTTATGCCTTCAAGGAAGGTATGAATATGAATCTTATCTCTATTACTTGTTCTTGAATCAAAGTCATCAACACACAGACTCTATGAGAACTTAGAACTTTTCTCGAGTGTGCCCCTAAATTCTGATTAATGTAAAATTTATTTTTGCAACATTTGAGTATACTTACCCTGATGGTGATTTCTGTTCGATGAAATATTAAACTAAGTTGTTTTATAAGAGGAGAATATATTTTACAATGACTTAAATGTTGAGGTAGCACATAATGTCATGTTGGTAACAAATATGTGATATTTATTTACTAGAGCATGAGAGAATTTTGCCTACTGGTATATGACGCAGACATTGCTATTTGTCTACCTTATATCCATGGTTTTCCCTTCATTCTTAACAACAGAACCTCAATTTCGTTTGCCAGTGAGCCCAACCAAAAAGACTTGTGTTTTAAACTTCCTTGCAGCTATGGATCATCTTGTGACACGGTTCTGGTCAACATGTAGGTGGAAGTTTCTAGGGAGCGTGATCTTTCCTGAAGAAAAAGGCAAAATCTGGAGAAAGTCCCTTTTCCTGTTCCCTTTCGTGCTTCTCCTTCCTTTCTGGTATTTGTAATCATTTAGTGACTTGATGTTTGGAGTCTTCTAATTTCTTTAAACATGATGCAAAACAGTATGTGGAGCTGAAGACCACTGTCCCATGAGGAGTTGGGCTAAAGCTTTGTGATATTTGCATTGGTCTGGAGCTAAACTGTAGATGTAAAACTATAGCAAGGTAATTTTATCAAAAGTACACTATCTCTCAGAATTCATTATACTGAAGGCTATACTTCACGTATGTAGTGATAAGTAGTTTCTCCCTTTCCTTGATCCAGAATGTATGTATGTAGTGATACATAAGTTTCTGCCTTTCCTTGATCCAGAAAAATCTAGTCAACAATTATTTCTTAAATGTTCATTTAACTATATGTACACTGACTATAATTTCAATTTCAAATGTAACACTTCTTTTTGTGCCATGAGGGATACAGAAATGATGAAACCAAGATTTTTTCAAGTTCTTGGGTCTACAGATTTAAAAAAAAAAAAAAAGAAAGAAAAGAAAGAAAAAAGAAAAAAACAAATTAAAATTTAAAAAGATTTTTGTTCTTAGAAAGCTGATAATTTCATGAGATGACACATGTGTTCACAAATAAATGTAAAACAAGTATGTATATGATGTGGTGGGCCATGGCCAGGACTGCCCAAGAAAAACTAAGTGGATGTGAAAAGATTTGGAAAAAAAGCCCCAGCCCCAAATGCAAAGCGCACATTTCCAGGGCTGGAACCTGGACGTTAGGCCTAGGTGATGTGCCTCCAGAGTGGTAAAACTGTTGCCTTATGTATAGTACAAGTTGTTTCTGGATGGTGAAGAGCCTAGGGTTATTAAACTTATTGAGTCCACAATTCTATGAGACATCTCATTCCCTGTAGGCCCTGTCACTGAGTTGTAGTGTGCCTCTAGATACAAGGAGTCAGTGCGAGCTGCTTCCTCCCCCGCAACCTGCCTCTGCATCTGGTTTCTGTGCTCTGTGCAGTTTACTGGCTGCTTCAGGATTAAACAAAGTAAAAGCAACCCTGAAATGTTGCCCATTTTAGCATCTTTGAGTAGGCCGTGTGGGGAGGTAGTAAGTGCCATTAGGCGTTATTAGGATGAGTATCAAAGAGTTGTGAGGAGGAAGAAACAATTCTGGCTGGAGGCTTCAGGAAGGTGGCAGCATGAGCTACCTCTTGAAAGGCGGATAAAATTTCTTAAGGTGAAGATGGGAGGAAAGGCATTACAAGAAGAGGAAAGAATATGAATGAGGAAATGGAGGTAGGAGAACAGAGCTGTGTATTGGAAATGAAAAGCATCCCGTTTGGCTGAAGAACAAGGACTGTATGAGGAAGCAGTGAAAGATGAGGCTGAAAAGGGAGTCAGGGCCAGGCTAAGAGGGTTGGCATTTAAAAATTAGTCATGGGAACCATGGAATGTTTTTGAGCAACTATTAAAGCAGGTGGATTAGTAAAACAGAGGACACACAAATAAATCTGGCAGCATTACTGTGCATGAAACATGGAAGAAAAGACTGGGAGGTCGCTTAAAATGCCCAGGCATGAACTGAGGTCACATGTGATCACAGAATAGGACAGGAATTTAAGAGTGTTATTTTAAAACTAATTGCTTTATGTGTGTGTGGAGAGGGGGGGATGCATCAAAGAGAAAAAAGACTGTGAATTTGAGTTTTGGAATTTAACATATGGGAGGATAATAAATAGTACAGTGAACAAAGGGAAGACAGGAAGAAGGAAATATAGTATTTGTTTCAGAGATGTGAGGTTGAGGTACAAGTGGAACATTCTGGTGGAAATGTGCTACAGGCAATTGAAAATAGAAGAATATAGCTCAGCTGAGAGGTGGAGTGGCAGATGACTCACATACATTGAGGTGAGTCAGGGACTTTGATCTGTCATAAGCATAGTATATGAACCTAATAACAGGCTCTAAATACTTGACAAATGTCCTAACAAGGAAGTCAGAGATCTAGGAGAGTCTTGAGAAAAAAAGCAAAACTGCGATTATTGATATGTATAACTTATGTTTGTTTTACCAGCTGTGAAGTTCTCAGAAACTCTTATCCTCAATTGACCTCCCAACTGGCAGGTAGTATTGTCAAGGGACACATTCTTGTATAGAAACCCACAATGCTGAATTGCCATATATTCCTAGTCTAGAATCTGAGATATACACGAACTCCATAACTAAGTAGACGAAAGCATCCCTTTTTTGGGGGGCTGGGGGGGCACATAACCCTGAACCACGGTCCAATTACAGGTACAGTACTGATGATGGCTTAACTAGTTCATGGAACTAGTTAAAACTAAAACCATGGAAATGTTCCCCAGGAGAGGTAGGACTGTGTGCCTGGCAGGTGCCGCAGGGAAGTAGGGGAAAGGTTAAGGAGAACATCAGTCTCCGGAGAAAGAGAAGCAAAGGTGATTGCACAGCTGCCAGCTGGAAGCCGACTCCTGTCATCGGGCGTACTCGCCCCCATTGCGCATCGCCGGTGCCTACCTCACCCAGTTCCAAGGCGGGGGCCGAGCGGAGGCAGGGGTGGGGTCACCAGGAGAAAAGGAAGTGGGCAGAAAAGCCCGTAGGGAAGAGAGGGCTGGAAGGAGGCCCCGGCCCCAGCCTGACTACGTTTCCCAGAATTCAGTGAGGCCACGAAGACAGGCTCCATGGGCGCGGACGGAAGACCGGCCGCATGGGATTTGTAGGCAGGATCCGCGCCCCGCCCGAAGGACGAGTCTAGCGGGGAGGTGTGCAGGGATTGGCTGAGGAGCGCTCAAGTCCCGCCCACATGGTGACGTCAGGCGGCGGTCTTGCTACTTAAGGCGTCGAGGCCTCGCCTGCCCCGCCTTAGCTCCCGCGCTAGAGAGAAACATGTATCGTTTCCGATCACAGCTCTTCACGGGGATTTCTGCTGCCGCCACCGCCCACTCTTACCCCCGCCGTTTCTCGCCTCTGTTGTTAGCCGAAGACTCGCCCCTCAGCCGCCCGCCGCACAGACGCACGAGTAAAAAGTGCAGCTCCATCGGCTGATCCTCGCTAAGCTCCGACTCTAGGCGGCACCGGGCGTCCCACGATGCCGAAGAACAAGAAGCGGAACACTCCCCACCGCGGTGGCAGTGCTGGCGGCGGCGGCTCAGGAGCAGCTGCAGCGACGGCGGCGACAGCAGGTAAGGGGTATCCCCGCCGCCGGCATCCCGGTTGCCGGCCAGACTGGCAAGTCTCCCATGCTTGGGCACGGTGGGAGTTGTAGTTCTTTCTCTGCTCTACACGTTTGCGTTTCCAGGGTGCGTGGTTTGGCTACTGAACTACAATTCCCAGCGTGCCCTGGGCGCCGCTC
>NW_012106341.1:2222476-2224621 GCF_000951045.1 Mandrillus leucophaeus
GGTGCCTACCTCACCCAGTTCCAAGGCGGGGGCCGAGCGGAGGCAGGGGTGGGGTCACCAGGAGAAAAGGAAGTGGGCAGAAAAGCCCGTAGGGAAGAGAGGGCTGGAAGGAGGCCCCGGCCCCAGCCTGACTACGTTTCCCAGAATTCAGTGAGGCCACGAAGACAGGCTCCATGGGCGCGGACGGAAGACCGGCCGCATGGGATTTGTAGGCAGGATCCGCGCCCCGCCCGAAGGACGAGTCTAGCGGGGAGGTGTGCAGGGATTGGCTGAGGAGCGCTCAAGTCCCGCCCACATGGTGACGTCAGGCGGCGGTCTTGCTACTTAAGGCGTCGAGGCCTCGCCTGCCCCGCCTTAGCTCCCGCGCTAGAGAGAAACATGTATCGTTTCCGATCACAGCTCTTCACGGGGATTTCTGCTGCCGCCACCGCCCACTCTTACCCCCGCCGTTTCTCGCCTCTGTTGTTAGCCGAAGACTCGCCCCTCAGCCGCCCGCCGCACAGACGCACGAGTAAAAAGTGCAGCTCCATCGGCTGATCCTCGCTAAGCTCCGACTCTAGGCGGCACCGGGCGTCCCACGATGCCGAAGAACAAGAAGCGGAACACTCCCCACCGCGGTGGCAGTGCTGGCGGCGGCGGCTCAGGAGCAGCTGCAGCGACGGCGGCGACAGCAGGTAAGGGGTATCCCCGCCGCCGGCATCCCGGTTGCCGGCCAGGCTGGCAAGTCTCCCATGCTTGGGCACGGTGGGAGTTGTAGTTCTTTCTCTGCTCTACACGTTTGCGTTTCCAGGGTGCGTGGTTTGGCTACTGAACTACAATTCCCAGCGTGCCCTGGGCGCCGCTCCTCGCGCGATTTAATCTGGCGTGCGAACCGGACTCCTGGGCACCGGCTGTGGGGGCGGGGAGGAATGGGTCCATGGGCCTGAGAGTGTGTGGGAACAGGGGCTGACCGGGAGCTGAGCGGGAAAGGAACTATTCTCAGAGTTCCTTTCTCTGCGGCGATCTCTCCCGATGTCTCCCTGACCACGGGTGGGAAAGAACAGGGAGTTGGGTCCATGCCGTCACTGGCCGCCTTTGAGCGCCCGGCTCCAGTGTGGAGCTCCTGGGATGCCAAACGTCCGGCGGGTTTGGACGAGCTCTTGCGTCACGCGGCCTGGGCCTTGCGCGGTGGGCCCGGGGTGACGCAGAGGCGTCGGGGAAGTTTTCCGTCCCGTCTGTCCTCCTGGCCAGGCGGAGGCCTCGGAGGCGGGGGGACCACTTTCTCCCCCCTAGGCTGTGCTCCTGTCCCTAACTGGCACCTACAGAAGCCCCGAACCTCTAGCACCTCTGCGATCACCCGAGGCGACCTCCTGCTCACGGGGGAAAGAAACGCGTTCTCCTTTGTGCTGCATTCTATATGTTCTCTGCAGTGAGCCCCAGAGAGCTAGGATGTTGGGGAGCTTAGGTTGCAGTTGGCTAAAAGTTGAGGTTATTGTGCCCTCGCTACGAAGTCGAAGTTTTTCCTGGGTGGGATGGGTAGGTGCTTAACCGAATTTATGGTTTTCTACTTATCATATGGTTAAAAAAAAGGATTCCAATTGGAATTGGAAGGCCCTTCTAGGAGAGACCCCAGTAAACTCAAATCGAGTATTAAATAACCTGGTAATATTTTATTTAGAAATTTAAACAGGAGTTAAATATTGGAGTATTCTCTGACGTTATCGCACTGGAACTACTAGCTGTTAGGTATTTTTGAACACAGTTGTCACTGTGCCACGGCTGCCACTCAGAACGATATGCCTTTGTTCACAAGAAAAGTAAATATGCGGGTTGTGTTGTTAAAGGTTATTGGAAACTGGCATTTGGAAAGCTCAAAAACTCGTGATCATGTATTAAACATTTAATACTTGACCATAGGGAGGGATTCTTAAAACAGCAATCTTTTCCGTTTTTTTAGATGCCTCTTTATTTTGAATGCTCTCCATGTTGATGAAATTCATTTTTTATCAAGATGTAAAATATGTAATTAGTTTATTGTGGCCTCTGGTTGCTCTATGTGAATTGAGGATACTTTTTTTTTTTTTTTTTTTTAAGGGAAAGAGAGTCTGTCTGTGTCACCTAGACTGGAGTGCAGTGTGGTGTGATCATAGCTCACTGCAGTCTTTT
>NW_012106341.1:2224671-2239244 GCF_000951045.1 Mandrillus leucophaeus
CCTCTTTATTTTGAATGCTCTCCATGTTGATGAATGTAACTCTGTGACAAGATGTAACACATCACAAAGCAGTTTCGTGGCCTCTTCTTTCTCTATGTGAATTGAGGATATTTTTTTTTTTTTTTTTTTTTAAGGGAAAGAGAGTCTGTCTGTGTCACCTAGACTGGAGTGCAGTGTGGTGTGATCATAGCTCACTGCAGTCTTTTAACTCCTGGTCTCAAGCAATTCTCCCACCTCAGCCTTCTGTAGCTAGGACTATGGGCATGTGACACCATTCCTGGCTATTTTTTACATTTTTTGTAGAGACAAGGTCTGTGTTGGCCAGGCTGGTCACAAGTCCCTCGTCCCCAGGGATCCTCCTGCCTCAGCCTCCCACGATGCTGGGACAGTGTCTGGTCTGAGGATATTTCTTACCACTGTGTTTCAGCTTTTCCTCATCTGAATCAAACATTTTAATTCTTTCTAGAAGATACTTATTTTATTCTTTTACCCTTTTGTTGATGAAATGGAAAAGTTTGAAAGCTAAAGTTTGAAAGTTGTAATGATATTAGTAATGGCCTAGATCAGGCACAAACCTTTATTCCCGTCTAAAGTTTCTGGGCAAGCCTCCTTCCCTCTTTGTGCTTACAGTACCTCTGGTGCCACTCTGGTGGCTGTGCGGGGATTGCCTTTTAAATTTTGCCTCAGGGCTCATTTGTGACCTTTCATCAACTTTATTGCTGCTACCTTTTCACTATTTTAGTAGAAAAGATCCATTTCACCACTGAATTTTATCATATGTAAACAAATAGAAAATAATTCTTTGATTAATTTATAACACAATACATGCTTTGAATATCTTTGGAAGTATGTGCTAGAACTTGTTAACTGTGGTTGCCTCTCAGAGGTGGAACTGGGGAAAGGGATGGGGGTGAGATTTACTTTTTGAAACTTTAACTTGGTCCCATGTGAATGTTTTATGTGTTTAATAAACAATTAATAAATAATAGTTGAGTAGAAGAGATGGAAAATTACACAAACTTTTGCTTACTTACAAGCCACTTACCTAATTGGTATTTTTAAATGACATCTAGAAGAAGTGGGATTCAAATGAGGTCTCCACTATATAACCAAATTGTCATTATTACTTTAATGACTTAAACTATTTTTTATGTTAGTGGAGAGTTTTAGGAAGGTAATAAAATTGACTTCTTTTATACAGGTATGTTATAGCACTTAATTTAAAGAGAATGTTTTCAAGAAAGAACAAAACCTTGTTAGTAAGCCCTCTAGAAATACTTTATATACCTAGAGTGCCATCTCTTTCACGGTACTTAAGCTCACAACGTGGGTGAGTTTGACCTAGATATCAGACATTCATACAGGGTTTTTTTTCTTGATATATATATGTGTGTATTTTTTTTCTTTCCCTCGAATCTTAGAAATCATTAATACTGATGAGTTAAGGGACCAGAGTAAGTTGCATAGGAGGAATACTCTCAGAAATAGGCTATGAAAAAGAAAATCTGTGAATTGACTTGTGAATAAATGTTAATAAAATTAATCAGATGACACTCATCTGTTGCCATGACTTCAGTCATAAACACGAGGAAGATAGATCCAGAAATAGAGTATGATGTCATAGGTCTTTGTTTATTCCTGTCCTAAGCACTCTAAGAAATTTTGAGATTTTGGCTTCATTACTTAATCTTTATGCTTTACTACTTTGGCACCAAGCAAGCAAATCTGAAGGCCACTTGCTTGCTGTGTTAATTTAAAAATCTGCTAAATTCTCTGTTTTGATTTTAAAAAAAGACAACTCCTTTAAAAAAAAAAATCCAGCCCAACAGTAACAGGCTTAAATTTGGAGCATTAAAAAAAAAACCAAAACCCTTAGGGTGGTGACGTTTGAACATAGGAACTTTGATTTTACTGAAAGGGAATTAGGTTCAGAGGTTAGTCAGGTGACTCACTGTCACTTTTAGGGCAGCATTTGGGACTTAACTCAGTGCTGATTGTAGTGCATGACTTTGCAGGCCTTTTATTTAATGCAAAATCCCTAAGCGACTGTGTATTTATTCCTGAAGTTAATGAAGTTGAAAGAAAGATTCTAGTTTTTAAAAAGATTTTATTTTTTTTAGTAACAGCATTGGTACTTTTTTTTTTTTTTGAGACAGAGTTTCACTCTTGTCGCCCAGGCAGGGAGTGCAATGGTGCTATCTTGGCTCACTGCAATCTGTGCCGCCTGGATTCAAGCAATTCTCCTGCCTCAGCCTCCCAAGTAGCTGGGATTACAGGCGCCTGCCACCAGGCCCAGCTAATTTTGTATTTTTAGTAGAGACTGGGTTTTGCCATGTTGGCCAGGCTGGTCTCAAACTCCTGACCTCAGGTGATCTGCCAGCCTAAGCCTCCCAAAGTGCTGGGATTATATGTGTGAGCCACCTCGCCCCGCCAGCATTGGTACTTTTAAACTCTTGCACGTTGTATAGAACCTTTCCCTTAAAGGTAGTTTATCTGATAGGCTTTTATACTATATCAAATACCAAAACTTCTATTTTAAACCTTTTTTTCTTCTCTCACTTTAAGTTGTCTTTAAAACTACCCGTCTTAACTCCTTAATTCCCCTTAACATAAGACATGTGTAACCTAAAAACCTATTCACCAGTTCGTGTTTGCTAAGCCCAGCCATTCTCATTGGAAAATGTATTTGTCTTACTCTTATGGTTATCTGTGATACAACACTATTTCTGGATCTGTTTTCATTGTCTTCATGATTTGAAATCATGGTCTGGAAATAATTTTTTCATCTTCATATCAGTTTTTTGTGAGACAAGGTCTTGGCCTGTTGCCCAGGCTGGAGTGCAGTGGCACCATCTTGGCTCATTGCAGCGTCTTCCCCCCCGGGCTCAAGCGATTCTTCTGCCTCAGCCTCCCGAGATGCTGGGACTATAGGCATGCACCACCACGCCGGGCTAATTTTTGTATTCTTAGTAGAGACGGGCTTTCACCATATTGGCCAGGCAGGTCTCAAATTCCCAACCTCAGGTGTTCCACCTTCCTAGGCCTCCGAAAGTGCTAGGATTGCAGGCGGGAGCCACTGCCCACCTTCCTATCAGTTTTGGTGTCATAAAAAATGAGTGCCTCAGCTGGGGGCGCAGTGACTCACACCTGTAATCTCAGCACTTTGGGAGGCCGAGGTGGGTGGATCACGTGGGTGGTTCACGAGGTCAGGAGTTCAAGACTAGCCTGACCAACATGGTGAAACCCTGTCTCTACTAAAAATACACAAAAAATTTGCCAGGCGTAGTGGTGTGCGCCTGTAATCCCAGCTACTTAGGAGGCTGGGGCAGGAGAATTGCCTGAACCTGGGCGGTGGAGGTTGCAGTGAACCAAGATTGCGCCACTGCACTCCAGCCTGGGCGACAGGGACAGAAAACAAAAAAGAATGCCTCTTATTAGAGGACTGATGCGTATAGTTGATATATCATTGGTGCTTTGAAATAATGTATTAGGTGAACTGACTTAGTTTAAGAATATTTAAGTATGTTCACTTGTGATAAAATTATCTCTTTTTATATGAGTCTGTGGTTTTATTACTGGATTTCTCTTAAGTAAACTTAAAAATTCCAAAGTTAAATATTTAGATATATGCCAATAAAATAACTTACTTCTTTCCTCTTTTACCTAATAGGTGGCCAGCATCGAAATGTTCAACCTTTTAGTGATGAAGATGCATCAATTGAAACAATGAGCCATTGCAGTGGTTATAGTGATCCTTCCAGTTTTGCTGAAGATGGTATGAGTTTTAAATTTAAATTTGCGACTTTAGATAAAATGTTTCAGGTGGAGGAATTCTTGTAGCTAAGGTGTACTATTGTTCCCTGTCTTTTTTTCTTTTACATTATAATGGCTGGTTTATATTATTTCTTAGGACCAGAAGTCCTTGATGAGGAAGGAACTCAAGAAGACCTAGAGTACAAGTTGAAAGGATTAATTGACCTAACCCTGGATAAGAGGTAGGCAACACTGGAAACTCCATTCTGTGTGATTCTACGCTTGATCTTAGTCAAAAGCTAAGAGAAGTGATTATTCTGTGTGATTCTAATCAGCTACCTTACATATATATAATTTGTACAGCTCTCAGATAATAGCAATCTATTTTTCCAGAAGGTTAATTTGTTTACTTTGGATCATGTTTCTTGTTCCATTGGACTTTAATGTGTGTGCTAACATGCCATTAGAATTTAGATTGAGTCAGATTAGTAATTGTTCTAGCATAACAGCACATACGTAACTGTATTTGATTATAATATAAATGAATTTATTGAATTAAAAGTTAATCTTCAACTAGAAATGATAATGAAACCTTGCTTTAAGCTGCTTGTCTGCTAATGTTGTTATGATATGAAAAAATGTCAAAGCTAGATTGTTTTTCTTCACTATAGCTTCAGAACTGACCTTAATAGAATTAAAAAGCCCTGAAGATACAATTCTAGACGTTTATAGTTTTTTAAAAAGTGTAAATTTACTTAAATATGTAATATAGGAAAACAATACATTGAAACTATACTCATACATTGAAACAATAAAATATTATGTAGGCATTTAAAGTTGTGGC
The DNA here is from genome assembly GCF_000951045.1 of Mandrillus leucophaeus. NCBI lineage: Eukaryota > Metazoa > Chordata > Mammalia > Primates > Cercopithecidae > Mandrillus > Mandrillus leucophaeus. The sequence goes on from NW_012106341.1 coordinate 2,229,269, forward strand.
TATCAAACTAAGAAAAATGCCATGATATAAAGTGGCCTTAAGTGTTTTGTGTAATAAGGTGAGTCATAGATGGAAAGTAAATTATATTATTGACAAATGGTTAGAGCTTGATGAGAATTAGATTTAAAAAATCTATACATAGATAAAGTTTAGAAGGAAATAAGATTTTAAAAAGTTACTTATTGTATACTCCAACTGGATCTTCTTTCTCTTACGTTGGGTGTAAATAGTGCAAAGACAAGGCAAGCAGCTCTTGAAGGTATTAAAAATGCACTGGCTTCAAAAATGCTGTATGAATTTATTCTGGAAAGAAGAATGACTTTAACTGATAGCATTGAACGCTGCCTGAAAAAAGGTAATGCCCTTATTTTTGAGTCACAGACATAGAACTAATAAGGAGTGTGTTATCTTCTTTTCGGTAACATTCAGTAATAGCACTGGAACACTGGTCCACTCTTAAAATTTTCTAATAGTCAAGGAGTACACCATCTTGTTATAGTTCAAAATGAGACTTGTTAGAACTTTTTGTTTTACGTAAAAAAAAAAAGCTTGAAACTAAGAAGGATTGGGGTAGATTGTCATCATCCTTTTTTGTATCAGTAGAGGTGATAGTCATTCTCTTGTTTTACCAGAAAAGCTTGAAAGTGTATGTCAGACATCTAGCTCATTTTCCCTTGCACTTATATAAAACATTGATTATACCTGTAAATTACATCATTTTCAGGATATCCCTTGGAATACTTGAATTCTAGAACTTTGTAATAGAAATTCTGGAATTCAAATTGTTACAGCGATAGAACTTTTAAGACCAAAGAGAGATCTTAAAGATAATGTTGTCAGACCTTAAAGTCCAGTGTTACCAGACTTATCAGATTTAGGAACCACCAAATTTAAAAAGACTTGTGACCAGGCATGGTGGTTCACATCTGCAATTCTGGCACTTTGGGAGACGGAGGTGGGAGGGTCGCTGGAAGCCAGGAGTTGGAGACCACCTGGGCAACAAAGCAATACTTGGTTTCTATTATAACAAACAAAACAAAACAAGATTTGGTGTCTGCCAACTTAGCCAAGTAAGAACATTATGAAAATAATTATCTTCCACTATCATTATTTTATTAGCAAAATATTCTAGCACCAAAAATGTAGAAATGCACTTTTAAAAAATTGAATGAACTAAGCTTTATATTCTTATTTTTCTCATTTTACCTGAGAGTAAAAAATTTTGTTGTAAGTGAAACCTTTGATCAAATTCACCTCTCCCATTGAATAGAATAAAGAAAGGCCTAGGAAAACTGAGATGGATCTAAGCTTATATATCTTGTTATTGGTGTAGTTGATAGCAGACCCAACTTTTTAAAGATAACACAATGGCTCTATTAAAGGTGTTTTACATTCAACCTGTATGCTATAATGGTTGTTGGACCAGATGACCTTTAAAAATTCCATTTTAGCTTGCATATTTTTTACATTTTTAATTTATCAGGAAATTAAGTTTAGTATTTGCCCCACACCTCACCTGTGGTATATACAGTTCTCAAGAGTTAATTTATATTTACCTTTATATAAATGTATTTTTTGCACCACTGCATTCCAGCTTGGGTGATAGTGAGACCCTGTCTCAAAAAAAAAAAAAAAAAGTTAATAAATGTATTTTTTATGGTCTTAAAGAATTATTTTTAATCCCATATTTATTTAAAAAAATGTTGGTGGAGAAACCCTGAAGGTTTACCTGATGGACTGTGTACATCTGAAATGCTTAGGAGATTAATTCAAGGACAATTTGAGCACTGTTTATATGAGTACATTAAGGAGTTTGAAGACAGAAATTGGCTTGAAACACATTTAGTTGAACTGTTAAAATACTCCCTTAAGATAGATATTAATCTCCATTTTACAGATGAGGAACTCTAGAGAATAAGAGTAATTAATCGATGATCATTTGGCTACTAAGTAGAATCTAGGATTTGACTGAGGTCTGTCTGTCTTTATAGTTTGAGCTCTTTAGCCTAAGTGTGTAACTTGCATCAAAGCCTGGAGCATGGGGTTTCAAAAATGGTAAATGCTATTTTGTCATTGATCAAATTTGGGAAATTACTGTCTTAGTGAGTCTACTGAAAAGACTATTGTGATTGCATCTTGGCTGCTTTTATAGGTAAGAGTGATGAGCAACGCGCAGCTGCAGCATTAGCATCTGTTCTTTGTATTCAGCTGGGCCCTGGCATTGAAAGTGAAGAGATTTTGAAAACTCTTGGACCAATCCTAAAGAAAATCATTTGTGATGGGTCGGCTAGTATCCAGGCTAGGCAAACTGTAAGTATAAGATATTTACTTTTATAGATCTGTCTATTCATGATACCCAGACATGGTGCGCCTGTAGTACCATACCAGCTACTCAGGAGGCTGAGGCAAGAGAGAGGATCTTGTAAGTCCAGGAGTTTGAGGCAGCAGTGAGCTATGATCATGCCACTGAACTGTAGCCTAGGAGACAAAGCCAGACACTGTATCTTAAAAAAAAAATAATTAATTCTATATTTATGGATTTGGGTAGACATAGGAAACTCTGAAATTCTGACTTGCGAAATAGTCTTCCAATTTTGGGGTTTGAGAAAGCTTTCATTCTCTAATTGTTGGATGTTTACCTCTTGTAACACTTGACTTTAGATTTTGGGTTTTGGGGTTTTTATGTTTTGTTTTTGGTGTGGCAGTAAGTGATACAAATGATCATATGGACATGTTTTACTTTGTCACAGAAACATCTGATGTGGTCATAGTGGATTTGGAAAAATAACATGTGATCCTAAACTTTTTTTAAACAAGCGAATCAGTTTAAGCTTGAAACATTGTAATACTTTTAATATTGATTATCCGAATCAGCTTCCTTATTAGTATTACTTAAGTGACATTAATATTTGTCTGAGTAGCTTGGTAAAAATGTATTTCTTCTTCTTATCATCACCACCCAATGCAAATTGGCTGGAACCCCAGGCCTCCATTGCAGCTTCACCCACCTCTAGGTTCTCTCCATATGGCAGCCAGGGTAGCTAGGTGACAGACTCAGACAAAGCATGTCACTTTTGCATCTAGTTCCTTGGCTTACCAGGCATATGGAAGCTGGGAATAGTCTAGTTTGCCCTGGAGGCAAAGAAATTGGAGTTTGGCAACTTCATAGTAATCTCCGTTTCCTCCAGTAGTTAGTAATACTGAAATATTTAATTAGCTTTTGCTACTTAACTTTTTCTTTTCTCCTTTTTGGGGAATATATGCAACTTTTAAATCATGTGAAACTATGGGTATAATTTCGTACTAGAATGACAGAAGACACTCTGCTGGGTAGATTTTTGGAGCAGTCACTTAATTTTGATTATATGTGAGTTTTTTGTTCATTTAAAGGCATTATCTTTTTCATACTTCCGAGTTGCTGTGAATTTTTAAAAAACCTTAGTCTCCCTGTTTAGCAGATGGAATCCATATTAAATTGAGGCAGTCCTAGGGTTTTTTTTTTTTTTTTTTGACAGAGTCTCACTCTCCTACCCAGGTTGGAGTGCAGTAGCACAATCATGGCTCACTGCAGCCTCTACCTGCTGGGCTCAGGTTATCCTCCTGCCTCAGCCTCCTGAGCAGCTGGGACTATAGGCGTGTGCCACCTTGTCTGGCTCACTTTTAATTTTTTGTAGAGATGGGTCTTGCTGTATTGCCCAGGCTGGCCTTGAGCTCCTGGGCTCGAGTGATCCTCCTGCCTTGGTCTCTCAAAAGTGTTGAGATTATAGGTGTGAGCCAGCGCACCCAGCCAGTTCTAGTTTTTAATTGGCTGTTTTTCTTAGAGTCATCAAAAGGAACCATGTAGCCTTGCTTCTGCTGCTTACTTAGCAGAAGGGATTATGGATTAAAAATTTCCTTTAATGCTTCGGCTACTTTTAAATTTTAACAGTGTTCAGTTTTTACCAGGATGATATAATGAAAATAAAATAGTGACACCAAGCAGATTAATATCACAGATATCCTCATAGTACCGGAACAGAACTGACTAAAACCTGGGCCTGATGCCAGTGGTGACTTTAAAGACTTAAAGCTTTAATAATACTTAGAACAACATGAGGGAATTTTAGTAACAAAATGTAGAATAATAAAATCTCAGATAACAAATTCTGTTTTTATACGGATTAATTTGTTAAAACAAATTTTCTGAGAATTGAAGGCTTCTGTTTATGTTGCAGGTAGATGGCTTGTGTAAGTGTTGTGTTCTAAGTGTTTTATTCGATAAGCTTTACCTTTCTAATCATATAGTGTACTCACTTCTGTTTAGCCCTTCCCCTCTGCAAACAAAAGGCAATTATATGATTCCCAGCCTCTTTTCAGCATGATCCAGAATAAGTGAAATTTGAATTAATGGAATTGATTAATTAGGTGGGAAGTTTGAAGACAGTTATTTACGTTTTATGAAATTTCTGCTCCTGTGTGCTTATTTTTTGGAAGCTGATTTCTTTTAGAAGTTTTCATAGTAGAGTCTTCATAAGAACAAAAGAATATAGATAGTTTTAACAGCTAAAAAACCGGTGGAATTGTAATGTGTTTTAAAGGCTTTTTAATAGAGAGGGCAGGCTTCTTTATCTCATATGTCTAAGCTTTCTATCTTTGAATTACAGTTGAAGTTTGAAATGATCCAGTAAGCACCTGTAAAGCATACAGAAAGGAAACGAGGGGATAGTTCACCCTTTCAGAATGCTTTACTGACATAGACTCATAAAAATAATTCAATAATTTAAATAATAGATTATGGAGCTGCAATTGTTTTAGAAATTATGTAATTCTTCTACATGCTTTTGATTTTATGGATCAATAAAAGAAGACCGAAGAAGAACAGAATCACTTTGTTAAAGACATGCTGTGAATTTGGTAGCAGAGCTTGAACTGAAATGCACTTCCTTTGATCTTAGTTCAGTATTCTTTCTCTCCTCACCTCTTTTATATACAGTGCTTGGGACCTAATATATCATGTTGCTGAGAACATTTTCACGTTGAATTATAAAAGCAGGAAGATGTAGAATTAATAAGAAATAAAATCATTAATGTCTATACATATATATATTTTTTTTAGTGTGCAACTTGCTTTGGTGTTTGCTGTTTTATTGCCACAGATGACATTACTGTAAGTAAAAAACCTTTGATTCTATTATCTGTGGTTATTTCTAATTTATCTGTGGTTATTTCTAATTTAAGGTGGTTATCTTACTTCATATTATTATGCATTAGGAACTATACTCAACTCTGGAATGTTTTGAAAATATCTTCACTAAGTCCTATCTCAAAGAGAAAGACACTACTGTTATTTGCAGCACCCCTAATACAGTGCTTCATATCAGCTCGCTGCTTGCATGGACACTACTGCTGACCATATGCCCAATCAATGAAGTGAAGAAAAAGCTTGAGATGTATGTATTTTTAGTTTCATGTTTTATAAAAGCAACATTTAGTGGACATAATTGGTTGTATTCACATAGTAATGACTAACTGTTTTTTAGGCATTTCCATAAACTTCCAAGCCTCCTCTCTTGTGATGATGTAAACATGAGAATAGCTGCTGGTGAATCTTTGGCACTTCTGTTTGAATTGGCCAGAGGAATAGAGAGTGTAAGTATCTAACTGGCAGAGGAGAAAGCTTGTGTCACAAGGCCCATTGTTCCATCATTACCTTGCAATTGAGAATTGGACAATAACTTTGGAACATGGCCAGCTTGAGAACTCAGTGATTTATTTCCCTGCTTCTTGGCAGTGGTGGTATAATACTTTAGAGAGTGGAAACCAGTAGGGGTTGTAGAGCAATGTTTGACTGTGGTTTGTTATACTTAATTTTTGCTGTCTATAGAACTGCAGTTTAGGGATGCTCATGGAGAGAGTTTTTTCTAGTGTAAACTGTATGAAACTGCTTGGATTTCTCAGATACCCGATATATCAAGCTAATGAAGGCACATGATACTTCATAATTAATATCAAACAAATGAATAAAATAGGTTTGGGATGGGATGGGTTCAGTAACTTCTCTAAGCCAAAGATGGAAATAAACACTGCTCATTAGATGGGACATGTGCTTTGCAGTTACCCATTCACTTGTTCACTCACGGATGTTAGTTACCATGGGTTGGCTCTCGATGGGATTTGAGTTTGTGATAGTTTGATCAGCCGACCCAGTTTGCTTTGTACTTGTTTTTGGTTTAGTGCTCACCATCTTACGTTCCAGGAAATCCTTTAATTTGGGCAAACTGGGTCATTTGGTAGCCCTAGTTTGTCATCTCTATTTTAAGGATTGCTAAGATAAAGGAATGCCTCAAATCTTACCATTGGAAGGGAGAATTTATTCTTAAGATATGTGATTCAGATACTGTGGTGATATTTAGAAATGAGGAGCAGGTTTGACTGCCTTCACACTGAATCTGTGAAGGATCCAATAAGAAAACTAAACATATGGGAAATGGGTAACTAAATAGTAGATATTATTGCCAACCTTGAATTACTTACTAGCTGCTTTTTAATTTAAGAAGAAAGAGTATATTTTCAGAATGAAACTTTTTTGCATTTAAAGAAGTTATTTAACAGTGAAGAGTCCCAAACAGGATTAATACAGTTCTGCCGTGTATAGTCATTCACATTCCATTCTAGGCCTGTATTGAAGAACGTTTACAGTCTTAAAATTTTTGTGTGTGAAGTGACTCTCTCCTCCCCTACAGTCCTTTTGTTTGAGGGATTACAGTAGGTAGGAATGGAAAGTAAGTTAATGTTGTCAGCTAATAATTCTCCTTATGTGAGAAATTGGACTCAAATTTAGCAATTAATTTAATTTTACTGAGCTAGTTAATACCTTCTTAACCTCAAGGCATGGAAACCAGATGTCCCAATTTTTACACTTACATTCCTCTACTGGCCAGAAATGGCAGTTTCTTTTCGTTTTTTTCCTTGGAAATGCATTTTTAAAATGAAGTCATAATGCAGTTTTAATTATACGTGTTGAATTTAAGTTTGTATAAACATTATATGTATAGACACATACATATATATACACACACACATATTTTTTCTCTAACTTAATAAATTACACAAGATAACCAGGAGAACTCATCCAGACATACTTCATTTGACTTGAATTTTTGTCCAAGGGCAAAAATGAACTGGGTTACAAAATAGAACCTAGTGTTTTTATTTGCCTTTTTTTTTTTTTTTTGAATTAGTTCTTTATTGTATTGCCCATGCTGGAGTGTTGTGGAGTTGCAAAGGTTTCATTTTTTTTTAAATAAGCTTTTTATATGTGGGTGCTGGTTGGGGGATAGTTATAGGGTGTTCAAAAATGAAATCTAGGGTGTTAGTGAAAAACATGGACAGATTTAAAATAGGGTTCATACAGCAAATGAGTTTTGAATTATTCAAGTCCTTTTGCTGACTTACTTTCTGATGTTATTAACTTTGAAATCTAGTGATGTGACAAATTCTGCCTGAGAGACTTAGAAAAAAACTTTCGAAGAGCTAACTTTTAGGTTGGATTTTAATGAATGAGTTAGTTAAATAAAAATAATAAACTGTTCAAAGTTGAAATTAGTAATTATTACTCCTTTGTGAGAGTTCTAGGTTAATGGATGTTTGCCATATAACCAATTAGATAATAGTAGACTCTGGAGCTGTTCTGCCTACCTTCAGATCTCTTTCTCTCTTACTAGTTGGATAATATTGGGCAACTTCTCTATGCCTCAGTGTCCTTATCATTAAATGGAGAAATTATTAGTCACAACCTCATAGAGTTGTTGAGAACACATGATAGGTACAGTGTAAGTGGTAGCTGTTACTTGGAATGTTGGTTGAATTGAGTATTGCATTTGGCAGTAGTCTGCTAGTGGCCTTTTAGGAACTCTAGAGTAACAATATAAGAGAGACATTATTTGGTGGGCAGAATTAAGATCTTGGGAGCCATTGCTGGTGCAATCCCAACTTGGGAAAATTTAACAAAATCTAGTTAGACCTTTTCCAAGTCTCACCCATTCCATTCCCCAGCTGAGCGGACAGGGGAAGTGCTATATCATAGAGAGAAAAAAGATAATAAAAGACCAAATATACTCCTGGGAAGTAAAATCTGAAATCACCTAGATTTTATACTTTGGAAGCAGCAACTTAGCATTCTTCTTGTTTTTTTCCCTTGTTTGTATAATAACTGACCCTGTGTAAAAATATCTCCATACCTTGACAAAGATATTCTGCCTTGATGAGTAGGAATTGAAATAAATAAGTCTTTTTAAAGACAGGGTCTCTCTGTGTTGTCCAGGCCAGAGTGCAGTGGTAGGATCATACCTCACTGCAGCCTCAGACTTCTGGCCTCAAGCAATCCTCCCTCCTCCTTCCAAAGTGTTGGGATTATAGATATAGAGCCACGGTCTGGCCTCAAGTTTTATTTTAATATTAGGCTTTTGTATGATTTTTATTTCTTAATACTTAGCTATCCAAGACCCAGCTTATTTTGTTTATAATGAGTGTTCCAGTGACTTCTGTATAGAAATAATAGTTTGGGGAATGGTTAGTTTTTGTGACCTTAAGCATCTCACCCTGTCTGCCTAAACTTTTCCAGAAATTTTCTTTGGTTTCATTTCATCCTAATTCCATTCAGCTTTTGAAACCATTTAATTGGTAACTTATTTTGCTTTGAAATAATTATCTTCAGCTGACCAGTTTTTGTTTGTATTTATATTGTGTTAGATTCAAACAGGCTATTTATAACAGTAAGATCTATAACGTAATGGATGTTTATCTCCTGTGTTTTATATATTTCTAATAGTTCCTTATGATAAACCTATGAGATGTGGGTGGTAATAACTGTTACATAAGAGGAGCCTGAGACAGATTGCTAATGTAGTTCTGTCAGGTTGTGTAGATCTACGCGGCGGATGCTTGTGATTCAAACCTAGATGTTCGGACTGCAAAACCTGTGTCTTACGTATAATATTAAAGTGCCTCATATACTTGTGATTGCTACACAAATTTTTTAAAAAATGTGAGTTCTATGTGCCTCCAAATCTAGAATATTGATGTAATAGTTAATGCTTCAGAATTTATTGGGGAATTTATTTTTATGTCTTTTTAATGCTTACAACCATTGTTGGAGAGGGTGGATATTATCTTTTTTTCAGATGATAAGATAGATTTATAATTTATAAAACTTGGTGTGGAGAGTAGTAGATTTGAGATTCTAATCTAGGATTTTTGACCCTGTTGTGTAGTAATGACTGCTATTTTCTTTTTAGTATTGATAAGAGTATATTAAGATAATTTATTTATTTCTCTGGGAGCTCATTTTTTATTTGCCCCAGGGTGGTACAGCTCTATTATATAATTATCCTAAACTCCAATTAATAGGCTTTTGAAAGCTGTTTATGGCCTGTTCTTAGTTACATGTTACATTTTATTTCCTTCCTTCCTTTTTTTTCTTTTTAATGCCCAAGTACTCTCTAGAGCCTTTTTTCTAAAATACTTAGCATTTAATTTTTCAAGTTTTAATAGGATATTGAACTTGGTGATTCACAAACTAAACTTGATTGGGTTTTACCCATTGCTAAGATTATATTACGGTGGAGTTTTTCAGCCGCAGCATGCACTATTGATATTTTGGGCTGGATTATATTTTGTTGTTGTAGGGGTGGGGGCTGTCTTGTGCATTGAAAGATATTTTGCAGCATCCTTGGCCTCTCCCCACTAGGTGCCGATAGCACCCCCTTCTCCTAGTTGTGACAACCAAAAATGTCTCAAACGTAGTCAAATGTCCAGTGGGAAGTAAGAACATCCCCAGTTGATAATCACTGGCAGTGATTCTCACTTCTTAGAATAAATTAAAATAATGTATAGAATTTTCTTAAATTTTGATTTATTCTATACAAATTAAAAAACCCTTTACATATACAGCTATACACACATATATATATTTAGAATACTGTAAAAGAACAAGTAG
>NW_012106341.1:2239829-2274047 GCF_000951045.1 Mandrillus leucophaeus
ATCTCCTGACCTCGTGATCCACCCGCCTCGGCCTCCCAAAGTGCTGGGATTACAGGCTTGAGCCACCGCGCCCGGCCTAAGTTAAATGATTCTTAACCTCTAATGCAATAAATGTTAAACATGTATGAATAAACTAGAACTGGAGATTGCCCATCTCCTGGGTTCTTAGTAAGAAGTATCTGTTCTAGTTTTGATCAGCTAAATAAGTTTGACTCATTTTTTAGATTTTAGTGTGGTTGTAAAATGGAGTTAGGGAATAAAAACACCACAAATAAAAGAGACTTCTTAAATGCATAGCCACGTTAACTATGACAAGGAAGCCCGTAATCTGCTTAAGGTCACAGCAAATTTCAATACGTTTTGCAGCTGTGCCCCAGAAAGGGATTAAAACTTGTTCTTGCCTTAAATAATTTAATCACCTGAATTATGTGCTTTATTGCTTATTTGCAGTATGGCAGTAAATTAGAAAGTAGGTGCTTTAAAAGCACTACTAGTAGCTTTATGCCTTTGGCATAAGAATAATTGGAATTCTGTGAATGTTTGGTTTGGGGATTGGGAAGCCAAGGGTGGAAGCTATATTGGTATATCTGTCTCTCACTGAATTTCGAAATCCCAGTAATGTCTCATATATGGTGGGAACACAAGAAGTATTTGTTGGATGCATGAACTTGGAAGGGAAATGTTAATTGTTTTGCTGCAGTACATCATCTCGTAGTCAGCATTTCTGGGTTCGATTATTTCATGAAAATATGTGTTTATGTGTGCCTAGTCCCTAAACACCATGAAGATTTACGTTGCCTTATGCAACTGGATATTTTCCAAAGGTACACTGTTCTTTGTTAGCTCTATATGAGGTCAGAAAAGAAAAACAATAAAGGAAACAAAATTGCTTTTCTTGACCAGGACTTTTTTTATGAAGACATGGAGTCCTTGACGCAAGTGCTTAGGGCCTTGGCAACAGATGGAAATAAACATCGGGCGAAAGTGGACAAGAGAAAACAGCGGTCAGTTTTCAGAGATGTCCTGAGGGCAGTGGAGGTAGGCTTCTTAAATGCTGTAATAGCTTCTCGTTTTGAATTGGATTGTGTCAGGCTACTAAACTTGACAATTGGGCCATTTTGTTGATTGAATTTCACCTTTGAAAATAATATCTCATTTTACAGCCTAGCAGGTGTTTAACAATATAAGTGAAGACTTTTGTTTTTTTCAAAGGAAAATTAATGCTGATGTATAAAGATACTTTATTTTAGTTTTTTCTTTTAAATCAAAAGACTCATAGTGATAGAAATGTATTTGACCTTGGTGTATTTGTCATTTAAACAGTGGTGCTTAGCATATACATTCTTAGTGTACAGTGTTTTTTGTGAATTTAGTAAGTTATTGCCTACCCCTTAGACTCCAACCCAGCTTCATTGTCTTTTATTTGTTTATTTATTTATTTATTTGAGATGGCGTCTCATTCTGTTGCCCAGGCTAGAGTGCAGTGGCACGATCTCGGCTCACTGCAACCTCCGCCTCCCGGGTTCAAGTAATTCTTTGCCTCAGCCTTCTGAGTGGCTGGGATTACAGGTGCCCACCACCACGCCCGACTAGTTTTTTGTATTTTTAGTAGACACGGGGTTTCACCATCTTGGCCAGGCTGGTCTTGAACTCCTGACCTCGTGATCCACCCGCTTCAGCCTTCCTAAGTGCTGGGATTGATTACAGGTGTGAGCCACCGTGCCAGAGCTCTTCATGATCTTTCTAGGAAAGCTGGAGGCTAAAAACTGAAATAACAAAACCCAGCATTTTAACAAGGCCACTTAAAATCTTTATCTGATGCTTGAATTTCTTCTATAATTCTCAAACCTGTTTCAATCTATATGGCAAATAAATTGGTTTAGAATGCATGGCTAAAATGAACTATAGGACAAAAGATAGTCTCACTGGAGAAAACTGAAAACTTTAATAATTGTTTTTGGTAACCCAGGTGAATATTTTTTGTATTTAAAGGGTGTGTTTCTTAAGATTATTGCTATCTGATACAGCAGTTATTTTAAGAATATCTTTAAAATGTCATTCAACTTGATGTGTGTATGAAAATTTAAAATGAGAATTTAAACTGGAGATAGTGAGACCCCACACCAGATCCAGTTTTAATATGTTCCAGGGAATTCTTATATGTATCCTACTTTCTTAATTTTAATCTATTTTTAAAAAAGTAAAATCTAGGATACAAATTAGATCCTTTGGCATTTAAATACTTTGGTTAATGCTGACTTACCACATTATAGTAGTATTTTGTATTTACTCTGGATGTTATAGTCTAAAAAACAAAAAACCTAACTAGAGCAAGTATCCATATTAAGAATTAAAATTAGTCTTATAATTAGTGTGGCAGTATCTCTAAAGTAAGCCATTTTCTTTAAGTAACTATAAACTATTCCTATATTTAGATTTGTTTTTGAGATACTACAGTCTTCAAAAACATGATGACATGTCCTAGATTTTCTGGATGGACCTGATTCCAAGTTTTCTGCCCTGATGCGTCACCTTTAAGTAGTAGATTGTAAGGGTCTCTACTGGCCGTCAGACTGGGCCAGCCATAGCACTCAGTACTGATTATTCAGAGGAAGACACAAGTGACATTTCAGCCTACACCAGTATTAACAGCCCGTTGTTGCGTATTCCTCGGACACTATTAAATGGAAGCCATTCCTATGCCATAGTGATCTACCTGCCCACCTTCTTTTCTTCATCTCAGGATCTCTCTTGTCCCTCCAGCCTCTGCTTCAATGCACCTGCCTGAGAAAGTCCTGTCCTCAGGACCTTGCTAAGGGTTGTTTCTCTTTTTCTTTCCACTGGAACCTAACTTTTTCTGGAGTACCCAGCTTCTCAGATGGGTCTTTTAAATGAAGGTTGCTCAACTGCCACAAAGGAGATGTAAACATCTTAGGTGTCGTAGTGGCTGCCGCACCATTTCTTTTCATTTAAAACCTTTCTTGAGGCTCATGCATTCCTCAAATCAGTGAGCACTTAATATTTTAGGTGTTTTGCCATAGTTTTCTTACTTCATTTCATTATACCTCTTAAGCAATAGAATTGTCTCCTTTTAAAGGAGAAATGGGGACCAAAGCAATAGAGAATAGTTAAGTAGCAGAGCTGAAATTTGAACCCACTGTTCTGTGCTCTTTGAGCATGGCCCAATCCTGTATACAGATAGGTCAAGTGAGAGAGTAACCAGTTTCACTTAGGTCTGTCAATTAGGTCCTTGGTGACCTTTATAAGAGCAGCTTCAGTGGACTGATGAGGGAAAAGCCAGATTGAAGTGGATTGAAAAGTGAGAAGTGATTAAGTGAAGATGGTATGCCTTGACTATTTTAAAAACCTTGGCTGTAATGGGAAGGGGAAGAGAGTTGATAGTTGGAATGTAGTGGCGGATTGCGGGAAGGTTTGTTGTTTTGTTTTGTTCTAGATAATAGAGACAATTTATGGAGAAGGAACCAGTGGAGAAAGGAGCATCTGAAAATGTAGTCTGTTTCTTAGTATCCATGAGGCATTGGTGCCAGGATCCCCCTCAGATACCAAAATTTGAGTATTCAAGTCCCTGATATAAAATGGCATAGTATTTGCATATAACCTATGCACATATACTTTAAATCATCTGTAGATTACTTATAATACTTAATACAATGTAGGTGCTATGTAAATAGTTGTTATACTTTATTGTTTAGGGAATAGTGAAAAGAAAGAATAGTCTGTACGTGTTCAGTGTAGTTGCAATTTTTTTCTGAATATTTTCAATCCATGGTTGGTTGAATCCATGATGCAGAACCAACCAGATATGGAAGATTGACTATATATGTAAAAGATTGGGATTAACCTTGAATTGTGGAGGGACAGAAGTCTATCTGTTACCACCGGGAGAGACGATAATAGGTAAGGATGCTGATGACTTTATAGAGGGTTGGTGGGAAATAGTTCTTTCCTGGTGCCTTACTGTTTTCTGAAATAAACAAGGTTAAAATAAGATAACTCTGCTGTTATTTATTTTTGAGCTGCTGTTACGCACCAGATGGTCACTGTGTTTGCCTCACATGCGTGTCCTCTTTTACACCTGTAATAACCCTCATGCAGTGTAGGTAAAGATGGCCCCATTTTACGGGCAAAGGAACAGACTCAACAAGGTTAAGTTACTTGATGAAATCACAAGCCCGCAAATTTGCCTGTCTGTGTTGTCTAGAGTTGACGGTCTTTTCTATTACATTATATACTTTGTCTGCTGAGTGAGAAGGGGCTGAGGTAGATGTCTGGAAGGCAGGTGGAGTGGTTTTGTCCTTCAAGTTCCGTCTCCTTTCTCCTCTCTCTGTGGCAGTCAGCTTCTTCCTTCTTGGTTGCTCTGACATATTCATGATTTACTGAAGAATTAAGTAACCAGTTTTCTTCTTAACAAGTTCTACCACTATTCCAGCTGACTTTTCTTTATCCATCTAACTTTTATTTCCGTGTCATTTGGGCTGCACTCCCGTGGTTATACCTTTGAAATGGTCTTCTGACAGAATTGTTCCATTACTAATTCTTAGATTCTAGTGTTACCTCTTATTTTCTTATAAACCTAGCCTGAAACCTCTTGGAGCCCTCTGGTTGCTGGACCTTTCCTTTTTGCTTGGTCAGTTAACCCTATTTACCCTCACTTTCTTCCCTGGATCCCTGCTGATCATTTCACCACCCCCTGTTTGTGGTGCCATTGTGTTTTCCTGACTGTTTGCAACTTTCTTCCCTCTCCCATCCTAGGCCGTTAAAAACACCTGACCTTTTCTTAAGTTTGTTGAGACATGTTGAAATTTAAAGATGTTCTCAACAATGTGGTTTTGTGCCTTAATAGTTATTGAAACTCAGTTGAGCCTTCAAATTGATCAAAACTAGACCAATTCTGTACCCTTACATACAGGATAGCAATAGTTTGTCTACATCTCAGGTATGACAGTATCAGTTTAAGCCATATTGTTAATTTATCTCAGCATGTATATGACTGTTTAGAAATTGTGTTTACATAAGATCCCTTTGGGCCATTTTAGTGCCTGTGGTAATTTTGGTTCTTCCATTGGTTAGGAACGGGATTTTCCAACAGAAACCATTAAATTTGGTCCTGAACGCATGTATATTGATTGCTGGGTAAAAAAACACACCTATGACACCTTTAAGGAGGTTCTTGGATCAGGGATGCAGTACCACTTACAGGTAAGTATCATCCTTTCTACGTATTTGCTTTTAAAGTAGGGAGCAGTCTTGAATGTAGCTCACTTAATTGGCTTTTGAAATGAATTAGGTATCCAGAGTGCTTCCATGTGTTAGAAAACAGTAAACTTATTTTTGAAAGTAGACTTGAATAAATCTGAAGCTGTTCCTTTTTTTTTCTCTTTGTATTGTTGAAGTTGGGTGGACTGTTACCGATGTCCGTATGAAAGCAAATAGCTTGACATAGCTTTCTCAGATTCAAGGCATTGAAAACAATTTGCTCTCATATTGAGAAACAGAAAATAAGTGATCTAAGTTTATATCTGTAGGTTCCACATAACTTCTGTTAATCAGTCACTCTATCTGGTGAAAAAGAGCTATAATGTTTAATACTGAGCTGTACCACCTTTTTCTTTCACATAAGTCAAATGAATTCCTTCGAAATGTATTTGAACTTGGACCCCCAGTGATGCTTGATGCTGCAACACTTAAAACGATGAAAATTTCTCGTTTTGAAAGGGTAGGTTTTGTTTTTATTTTTAATAAAACTAAATGCGCCAAAACTTTGATTCTGTCTGGTTTCACGAAGTTAGCTGTGTCTACCTATACTTGGGAGTTTCAGTTTCTCATGATGTTTCATATAGAACAGCTGTACTAAAGATATAGAAAGCATGTAGAGTGGGGGGGCATATATATACACACACACACACGTGTATATATATATACACACACACATAATACACTTGGATATGTACACACACACATATATATATATGTCAGCCTGGGTGACAGGAGTGAGACCTTGTCTCAAAAGGAAAATGGAGAAAATAATATTGCAGCTTGTTTGCCTGTGAGGTATATTTCTTTCATTTTATGAAACATATTTTGACAACACATTAAAATGTAATATGTACATATATATTTTACATATAATCCTATCTTAATATAGGAATGATGTTCATATTTTGTTTCTTTTTATTCTATGGAGTTTTTATGTTTAAGAATAAGGATTTACATAGTCCTTTTGTATCAGATAATAGCCTACTAAGTGAAGTACCAGACTCATTTTACAAATGAGGAAACTTAAGAGGGTTTGTAGCATTAAATAGTAATTAGTATGTTGGTTTTTTTTTTTTTGAGACAGAATCTTGCTTTGTTGTAATCTCAGCTCACTGCAACCTCTGCCTCCTATGTTCAAGCGATTCTCCTGCCTCAGCCTCCTGAATAGCTGGGATTACAGGTGTGCACTACCACACCCAGCTAATTTTTGTATTTTTAGTAGAGACGGGATTTTGCCATGTTGGCCAGGCTAGTCTCGAACTCCTGACCTCAGGTGATCCACCCACCTTGGCCTCCCAAAGTGCTGGGATTACAGGCATGAGCCACCATGACGAGCCTACATTTCAGAAATCCTTAATTTATGTATATTATTTTGTGTTGAGATGAAATTCACATAACAGACTATTTTGAAGTATACAGTTCAGTGGTACTTATTACATTCATGATGTTGTGCAACTCTAGTTCCAAAACATTATCACCGCAAAAGAAAACCCTCTCTTTCGCAGTCGTTTCCCTTCTGCTACCCGCCGCCACTGGCAACCACTAGTCTGCTCTCTGTCTCTGGATTTACTTTTTCTGGAGATTTCATATAAATGGAATTGTATAGCATGCAACCTTTTGTGTCTGACTTTTTTCATTTATCATAATGCTTTGGAAGTTCATGTTGTAGCATGAATCAGAGAGCTTTATTCTTTTTTGTGGCAGAATAATATTCCATTGTATGGATATATATCACATTTTGTTTATCCATTGTAACAGTTGATGGACATTTGGGCTGTTTGCATCTTTTGGCCATTGTGAGTAGTGTTGCTCTGAACATTCACATACAAAAATTTTTTTTGAAAGGCTCTCTGCAATTTTGGGAGGTATTACCTAGGAGTGGAATTGTGCTGGGTCAGATGATAGTTTTACATTTAACTTTCTCAGAAACCACCAAACTCTTTTCCATAGCTGCCGCACCAGTTTACATTCCCATCAGCAGTGTAGAAAGGTTCCAGTTTCTGCATATCCTCACTAATAATTATTTTAATTACAGCCATTCTGGTGGGTATGAAGTGTTTAATTACATTTTATAGAACATAGTTGTTTCTTGTATGGCATTTTAAGTTTTGTAAGAAACATTAATATTTTTACATACTTTTCTCTTTTGAATAATTTTTTTTGAAGAAATCCCCTGCATAATGTATTGCCAGATTACCTTCCAAAGTTACTCTAATATTGGAGACAAGATTTAAATTGTCTCTAGCAATGAATGAAGGCATGTAGTTGTTACACAAAGATTTGACACCTTCAAGTTTTATAATTTAAAAAATTTAATTAGTATTAAAATGGCACCTCATCACTTTTTTCCTTGTTGTTTTAATTGACAGCCAAGTAGGACTGTTTTCCACATTAGTCATGATTTGTCTTTTCTTGGGTGAAACTAAATGTTGATGTCCTTTTTTCACTGTTGTTTTTTGAAATTGTCTTATTTTCTTGGTGTTTTGCAAGTTGATTAGTGCTTTTCTGAATATGGAATAGCCAGTAACTTTTTTTTTTTTTTTGAGACAGACTCTAGTTCTGTCACCCAGGCTGGAGTGCAGTGGTGTGATCTCGGCTCACTGCCACCTTTGCCTCCCGGGTTCAAACGATTCTCCTGCCTCAGTTTTCTGAGTAGCTGAGACTACAGGCATGTGCCACCACGCCCGGCTAATTTTTTGTATTTTTAGTAGAAACGGGGATTCACCATGTTAGCCAGGATGGTCTTGATCTCCTGACCTCGTGATCCACCCACCTTGGCCTCCCAGAGTGCTGGGATTACAGGTGTGAGCCACCTCACCTGGCCCCCATTAACTCTTTGTTTTTCTCCTTCATTCTTTGTGTGTATTTTATAAACACTTAAAGGTTTATAGGTTCAAATTAGTTCATTTCTTTTCTTTGTGACTTTTACCCTTTTTCCGTTTTATAAGAGTATCTTAAGTCTTACTGATGCATGTTTTTCCTTTTCTTCATTTCAGCATTTATATAACTCTGCAGCCTTCAAAGCTCGAACCAAAGCTAGAAGCAAATGTCGAGATAAGAGAGCAGATGTTGGAGAATTCTTCTAGATTTTCAGAACTTGAAGACTATTTTCTAATTTCTATTTTTTTTCTATTTCAATGTATTTAAACTCTAGAGACGGTTTTTATCTTGGATTAACTTAGATAACTTTTGTAGTAGGAGTTATATTGCTTATAATTTAATGTACAGTATTGAAACTGGTGAGTTCTGATTATTAAATATTCTCTGTAAATCAGTAAACATGTATAAAGTGTTTGTAATGTCATAATTGGTCATAATTTATTTACGAAGACAGCAAAAAACTTTGATTTCATGATGGGGAAAACTGTTAGCCAAAGTTTAATTTCTTACACTGTGGTTGTCAAAAATACTGATTTGCTATAATGATATATACATACAAGATATTTAACTTAATATCTTAGACAAGAGTTCTGGATACAATTTTGGGATCTAGTTCCCTGGAAAAGCTGCTGTATTTTTAATTTTTAATGGAATGTAGCTTTTAAAATCCTGTCACTGGCATCAACAAAAGGAATTATGCCATGAGACCTTACAGTTGTACTTAAAAGCCATTCAGTTCAGCTATTGGGAGTTCACGATGAATTAGCATATGCCAGAAAGGTTGCTAACCTTAACGTCTGAGAGCAGTAACACTGATTTTATCTGCTGTATGAAACTTTGTGCATTTCACTTTGAAATAAAGATTTTTTTCACACCGAAAGTGCGTCTCTTCTAATAGAAGAAACATTATTTATGGCTTTGAGGTACAGAGTCCAAAATGACTAGGCCAGGTGGGTAGGGAGACAAAACTTTATGTATATATTTGCAAACATTAAAGTAGATGAAAAGAATGTAACAATACATAATTGGGATTAAGGTTTCTGACTTTCGAGAATATTGCTGCTTGGCAACGTGCAGTGGCTCATGCCTGTCATCAGCACTCGGAGGCTGAGGTGGGAGGATGGCATGAGCCCAGTTTGAGACCAGCCTGGGCAACAGCGAGACCCTGTCTCTACCAGAAATTTAAAAAAAATGAGTGTGGTGGTGTGTGCCTGTACTCTTTATCTACTTGAGTGCTGAGGCAAGAGGGTAACTTGAGCCCAGGAGGTCAAAGCTGCAGTGAGCCGCGATTGTGCCACTGCGCTCCAGCCCGGGTGACAAGAGTGAGGCCTTGTCTCAAAAGCACAACAGTAAAAAGAATATTGCTGCTTGTTTGCCCATGAGGTATATTTCTTTCATTTTGTGAAAAGCGTTTTGACAGCACATTCACATTTAATAAACTTTAGATTAAAATACATAGTGCAAGCAATGTGCCATTTCAAATCCATAGACTTGTTTCTTTGATATTCTTGGTGTAGGTCACAGTGAGGAATAGGGAAGCATATACACTGTAGGGAGAAGTATCAAAATCATTTAAGGTCTTTTTTCCAAAGTAGTGTTCCTCTCCAACATCCAACAACTCTTGGAAGTCTGGTGCTCCCTCTAGGTGAAAATCATTTGCTGTCGTATGGAGTCACTGTTGCTGAGTTCCATCCCCCAGTTACAGTACAGTGGAAAACAGGTTTAGAATCTAGAACTTGTTTGTATGTTGTCACTTGTTATATTCCAAGTAGGTTAGAACCATGGAAAAGAGATTGCAAATGGTATAGTTTCTTCTAAATATTCAATTGCATATATGTATGTATATGTAATTATAAATAAAAATGAATTTTTATTGAACTGTTACATGAACATAGGTTTTTGTTGGTTTTTGAGACAGAGTCTCGCTCTGTTGCCTAGGCTGGAGTGCGGTAGCGCAATCTTTGCTTACTGTGACCTCTGCCTCCTGAGTTGCTGGGATTACAGGTGTATTCCCTCACACCTGGCTAATTTATATTTTTAGTCATGATGGGGTTTCACCATGTTGGCCAGGCTGGTCTCAAACTCCTGACCTCAAGTGATCCACCTGTCTTGGTCTCCCAAAGTGTTGGGATTACAGGCATGAGCCACTGTACCCAGCCTGAACATAGTTTAATGGTACTTAAAGGCTAATACGGAAAGCCCCTTGCTCCATCCTTTCCCATTCCTCAGTCCCATCCTGGGAGATACTCAGCCTTCAGTTTTTTCTGACTCGGTTTTTTCAGCCTTCAGTTTTTGGTTTTAGTTTTCTAAATAATATGATTATACAGCCATTTATTTTTTAGGCATTTGTCAACTTACTATTAAGACAGGTGAAAATTTCTTTTATCCTTTCACATCCTTCTAATATTTTGATTAGATCATGTACTTGTTTGCTTAACTGTGATCATACTTGTATGTTCACTCATGAACTAGTTTAATGTGCTTACATTTTCATTCTCATACAACATTTTGTCTTGGAGTTAATTGTCTTATTTTTTGGCTTTTTATGCATATCATTGATTCTTCCCAAACAGTCCCAAATAAATTTGTTACAACTTTTCTTGATTCTGTACTTGTTTCAATCTAGACTAATTTCTCTCATCCAGTTGTACAGCAGTTTTCCGGAGACAGCACTATCGTGAGAATTTGTTTTTCTTTCTCTTGAATTGGATCCCTCATTTTCTGGATCCCGTGTCTTAATTTACTACTTTGTTAACATGGAACACTTCTTTCAGTAGTTACTTGGGAATGAGTGTGTGAGAGATCAGTCAGTTATTTAGTGACTTCATATTTCTGAAAGATAGTTTGCATGGTATAAGAAATTGTAGGTGGAAAAGCAAATTTGGAATTTTTGAAAATTTTGACAAGTGTAATCAAATTCAGAATTTTGAAGGCATTGCTCTATTCTAATTTGCAAAATCTTGAGACATCTGATGCAGTTTTTATTTTTGTTTCTTTGTTTTCTCAGAATCTCTTTGTTTCTCATGTTCTAAAATTGCATGATACTGTTCTTTGATGGGTTTGGCAACCTGGAAAATATTAAGTTCTTGATCTCTCCCCTTCCTCATTTTCTTTGTTCTGGAACACTATGACATAGTGGAGCTCCCAAATTGAATCTTGGGCTGTATTTTTTTTTTTTTTTTTCTGTCTGGGATATTTCTCTAAGACAATTTTCCAATTTGTACTGCATTTTATTTTTGGCTAGCATTAAATTACTTGTCTCTGTGTAGCTCCACACTTCACTCTTGCCTCTAAATCCTAGGCCTCCCTGAATTCTGCAGTCAGTCCCACTGCCACTCATCCGCGATAGCCCTGCTAAGGCAGATACCACTCTTCTTACCATGTTCAATACATTTGTTGAGCTCTTCCGTATTGTTTCTTCCTATTTTAATTTTTCTGGTTTGTAATTTGTACTCCTGCTTTTTTACTGGGCCTTTGGGAGGAAGAAGGTATAGAGTGTTCATTTGCATGTTGAGTTTATATGCAGGTGACTTTATGAAACTTGTAACTGCTAGACAAGGATGGCTGGGTGTTCAGTGTGTAAGAATGCTTGTGTTTTTTTGAAAGTAGAAAAATGCTGTGTGATAGACTAGTTGTTCATTGCTTGATTCTTGATTAATTTTGTCTACTTTCGTTATTTTGAGGCTCAAGCATTTTGAAGTATTCATTGTCTGTGACTCCTCTTTGATGGGTACTAAATTTCCTGGGAGTGAATTTAGATATCTGAGATGTAATATATGAAAGAAAAAGCAAATGCTTGAGAATGTCCCTAGATTAGACACTTGATGTGAGAATATTTCTTTTTGTGACCCAAAACTTTTTCTTTTGAGATGAAGTTTCGTTCTTGTTGCCCAGGCTGGAGTCCAATGGTATGATCTGCCTCAGCCTCCTGAGTAGCTGGGATTACAGGCAAGTGCCACCAAACCCAGCTAATTTTGTATTTTTAGTAGAGACAGGGTTTCTCCATGTTGGTCAGGCTGGTCTCTAACTCCCGACCTCAGGTAATCTGCCTGTCTCAGCCTCCCGAAGTTCTGGGATTACAGGTGTGAGTCA
Organism: Mandrillus leucophaeus; assembly: GCF_000951045.1. Lineage (NCBI taxonomy): Eukaryota > Metazoa > Chordata > Mammalia > Primates > Cercopithecidae > Mandrillus > Mandrillus leucophaeus. Next base: position 2,252,079 of record NW_012106341.1, read on the forward strand.
CCGCGCTTGGCCCCAAAACTCTTCTTAAAGGTGGCCTTGCAGGTACATTATAGTTAAAATGAAGTAGGTTGTCTTGCTTTGTTCTTAAGTGGCTCTCCAGAAGTCTAACTGGTCTAGAGGCAGTCTTATCCCCCTCACTGGTGTATAGTTGAATTCAAACTTGAATGCGAGGTTTGGGTTTACATCTCATCTCTGCCACTTACAATCAGTGTATCCCTCAACAGTTAAATTCCTTAGTCTCCATGTTCTTCCCCCTTCAGGGGAGGTTAATATTCCACAAAGTTAGAAGATTACAGGAGAGAGGGAAAGTAGTAAATGCCCCAAAATGAGGTGGTTACTTCTATTGTATCTTCGAAGGATAGATGGCTTAAGGCAGATCAGGTAGTTGGGAGATTTCTTAAAATCAGCATGGTAAGAGCTAACATGAACATTTTCATTATTCAGAGAAATATGACATAGCTTTTTAACGTATAATATGTTTCTGAGAAAAGTTACTAGTTATATTGTCTTCGTCCAAGAATTGGTCTTTGGGTACAGATGAGGCTTGAGAAAATGACATTCCCTCTTAGACTAGGTAGTGTGAAGGGGGAAAAAAAAATGACATTCCTCTTCCCCCAAAGCAGAGTGAAGTCCGTATGGGATATGGGTGTAAAGAAAATTTTGGACTGGGCGTGGTGGCTCATGCTTGTAATCCCAGCAATTTGGGAGGCTGAAGTGGGTGGATCACTTGAAGTCAGGAGTTCAAGACTAGCCTGACCAACACGGTGAAACCCCATCTCTACTAAAAATAAAAAAAATTAGCCGGGCATGGTGGCACATGCCTGTAATCCCAGCTACTCAGGAGGCTGAGGCAGGAGCATCCAGAGGCAGAGGTTGCAGTAAGCTGGGATCATGCCCCTGCACTCTGGCCTGGGTGACAGAGCAAGACTCCAACTCAAAGAAAATTTTGTGGAACACATTTTCTCACTGACATGAAAAATGTTTCAAAGATGAATAATGTCCATCAAGCCATGGCAATGGAAGTGAGGATGATAAAGGATTGCACAGGTGTGTACAACCTCACTGTTAGTATCCTGCTGGGATAGTTGGTCTCCTCATCACTGTAGCATCTTTTATGTACAGCAGAGGGCAGAAGCTCCTTGGCATGTATGTGAGGGAACCGCATAAATGGAAGGCTGATATTCCTGAGAAGGGAGGATGTGCAAACACTCACAGAATAAAGCCTTTGTAAAGGAAAGGCGGCTGATGAGATGGAGTGCTTCCTTCACCTGCGGTGGGTCTGTAGCCATGAAATCTCCCACTCACAATCGTTTTTTGTAGCTACTGGAAGCACTAGGCCTCTGACCTGCCATCATCCTTGTTATGATGTCATAATCATATTCTGTCCCTGTTTATTGCAGTTCTCTGGTTTGTCTGGAGTGTTTGCAAGTCAGTCATCATAGTGGCAGCTTCTGCCTGCTACAGGATATTTATATATGGAAACATACCATGGCAGGAGTGCTGGAAAGGTGGTGTCAGCTTACACAGTTGCTTCAGTCAAATAAGGACGGTAACTTCAATCCAATAAAAACCTCATCAGTTACCAACTAAATCAGGACATGGTGTTTTTTGTTGTTTTCTTTTTAAAGCATAGTTTTAGTAATATGTTTACTAAAAACCTTAGACATTATGAAAAAAGTCAGGATTTGGAATCTTACACTGCTTGGCTAAATTAAGACTAAATATAAACCAACAGTTTCATACTGGGGCTTATGGGCCTCATAGGAGCACCTGTATGCTGAAGAAAGGCAAAGAGAGAACTACAGAATTTGTAGAAACGTTTTGTTGTAGTTGCTTCTGAACAATTAGTTTTTGTTTGTTTGTTTTGTTTTTCTGGTAACCTAGCAGTCAAAGCTCACATTTTTGTAAGTAACTTGCATGCTATTACTCTACTGAGACTGAATTAGTATTATTGAGTCTGGGAAGTTTTTGTTGCATGTGCTGTGTTTTTCAATTTTGATAGAAATGATTTAGACTTGATTTTAAAAATTACTTCCTGAACATGAAGAGGCATTGACTCGGAAATGAAATTAAAGAACAAATTACCATGACTTATTCAATAAAACTGCTTATTAGCTTTGAATTATGCCCTATTATAACTATTCTGATTTTGTGTCAAGCAATACTGTTGTGAGTTATTTCTATGGTTTGATACCAAGCACCTGTGGTTAAAAAAATAAAGCACAAGGCAATTTTTCATAGACAATTATCTTTATTTGTCGGAATATTTATTTGTAAATAGCAAAATAATTCTTAAATGACAAAAAAATCAACTGTTAGCAGTGATCTAAACCAGAGGAAAATGAAATTACTTACATGTTTCCAGTCAAGGTATAAGAAAGGGTTCTGTTAAAGGGATTCTGCTTTAGCCAATCTTGGTGAATAAGAAATTTGCACACTGGAGTTGAAAAGGAGGGTCAAGTTAGTGTGATGAAGAATAGCTAGTAACACTGGCTTCTCCAGGCTTGCTGGTTGTTCCTAGATGCCCTCATTTGGAGATGCCAAAGATAGCAACTACTGGGTGTCAAACAGCTGTGGGGCCTGGTTTTAGGGCCATGTGACCTTGTATCCATTTACTAGCAGACTCATGAGTCATTTGCAAGTCATCTGCAGGCGCTTGGAGCCCTGGAACAGCACCCAGCTCAGTTTTCTGTGCTAGTTCTTCATTTTTCCACTTGCATGTTGCAGTTCATTTAAAAAAAATATTGGAATAGCATATATTTACATTGTGACTTCACTCTAAAGAAGACATTTTCTTTCAGAGCACATCATGGCTCACTAGGTTGCTGTCTTAGTTTTTTTGGAGTCACCTTTTGAGTAGATAGCAAGACCAGTAATTTGGAGATTTTATTAGCTGTACTCTTAAAGTCAGTTTTTGTGGCTGTGATTTTTTAGCTAGGTCTCTATTTTGTAAACATTAATTAAGCCTCAGTATGAAACTTAAGCAACAGCAGATACATTCCTGAAGGGGAAGCTAAGGCTCAAGGCTATTAAGTCAGAGATCCAAAAATGAACCATGCTTCAGTTACCACACCTAAAATAGAAGCTGTGTGTGGAACAATGGTCCTGTGATGTGGCACATAAAAGTTTTTTCCTGGTCAAATATTACTGTTTCGTCAAATATTAGTATAAATAAATGATAAAATATAATACACGTCTAAAAGAATTGTTTTAAAATCTGTGACTATGCGTGAGTGAATATTTTGGGGCCTTGGATTTATCTGCAAAAGGATAAGATTCTAAGGCCTTTTTACTCTATTTGCTGCTGCTTTTTAATTTTTTAAAATTGTCATATCAAGTCATAGGAATGCTCTATGAAGTATATTTGGAATTCAGTAATATCAGTAAAGTGCTACGGTAGTATCTTATCTGAAAACAACTCAGGGAATTGTTCGTTCTGATTAATTAAAATTTCAGGATAAGTGAAACATACTTTTTTAGCTTTAACTCTAAAAAATATTTTAGTCCACGACTTTTTGAGCTCACTTTCTTAGCTAAGGTTCTGGTAGCATATTTTTCACAAGTACCAGTAGTTTTAGGTATTACTGGGAAACTGCTGGGGTTTTTTGTTTGTTTGTTTGTTTTTTAAATATTTTAGACTATAGTTTAAGTTGCTCAGTAAATGTCTGATACTTTTTCCCCCATATCTTCTTTAGGTGTATACTTTTTAAATTTTTTTCTGAATTTGGTTTCTCCCAACTCTATATTTCTCTTCATTCTGTAGTTGAGTTTTAAAGGAAATTTTTGCAATAACAGGAAGTACACAGTGTGTTGTCAAATATGCACAGGCACCATATTTATCGCATTGACTTTATAGAGTCCAGATAGACATTACATGAGGATTTTTATCCTCAATCTTATTTCTGTTCATGTACTTATTATTAACTGCCTCCAATTCTTTTGAAAATGGTGAGATTTAAATCCTAAATAAACATTTCAGGTGTTCCATCTTAACGTAAGTCACCAACTTCTAAACCTGGCACTGGGAATTTGAAGAATAGGATTGGTCCCTACTCTAAGGAGTTTTCAGTCTATCTGGGGAAATCAAAGATGTAAGCAAATAAGTGCAATAAAATACTATAGATGTTCTGATAGAAGAATGTAAAGAATCCAACAAAGGCAAAAGGAAAGACAGGTTTGTTCTGTCTTCTTAGGGGAAGTGATGTTTGAGCTGAGTCTTGAGGCAGGATTAGGAAGGGATATAGAAAAGAAAAGTAGCACAAAGCAAGACTTAGTGAACGCTGAACAGAAGGCCTGATTCCAGCTCTGCTACCAGGCAAATGTGTGATCCTGGGCGTTCACCTCGCCGAGCTTCCATTTCCTCATTTGCGGAAAGGATGGGGGCTAAAGCACATCTAACACCATTTCTAGATTGAAAAGTCCTCTGTCATGATTAGACTCGATAACCATGAAAGGAAAAGCTTTTATAGTAATTGAAGTTTGTCTTCCTAGAGCCTTCTTTTCACATAATTAAATGGCCACAAGTTCTCTGTTGTGCTAGAGATACATCTCCACGTAAACCTTTTAAACTCACCAGGCTTTTTTCAGTGTTGCTTGCAGTTGTGCTGTCATTAGAGAATATTACTTTTAATATTTAATAAACCTCAAGCTATTTATTACATAAGTGACCTCAGTCTAAGGGAAACCCAGGTGGAAGAGATCTTGGAGGTCCTGAAGTCTAGCAGGATTTCTCTCTATAGCATCTAAGTTTGCTAAGATTGTTGTCCTGGGGACTCACAGTCAGCATCTTATGGCTAAAGGAAATGTGTGAAGGGAAGGACTTATATGCCATATGGAGGAAGACTATAAGAATTGCAACTTTCTGTTGAAGCCTCCTGCAATTAGAATGGTTCATGGTAATATTCTCTTCTTTCAGAATGTTTTATGGCCACTGCTGACTAGCTTAATTTTGTGTACCTAGTCTTCTTGCACAAAGGGGATTTGAGGCATCTCACCAGAATATGAACAATGTAATAAAAGAGAAAAATTTAAAAATCAGTTACAAAACAAAAAACAGATCCAGGGAAAGTATAGGCAGAACTGAGAAATCTGAGGAGGAGAAAAGAGAGTTTGCAGAGAAGCAGGGTGTACACAGATGTAAAATTCTTAAAATTGGGCCACACGTTTGACTGTGAGCTTCCTGGGAAGCAAAGCAAAAAGAACGATTACAAAGTGGTCCACAGAAGGAAATATTTTTTTTTCCGGATAAGCCAAGTTCTCTAGACCCTTAGCTGAAAATAGTATTTGTGGGTAGTTCTTCATAGGCCCGTATGGCTTCCTGATGGCTGTGCTTCTTGTGAAGTTGAGTTCACAAGCCTAACCTCTTGTTTTTAACATCAGTGTTTTCTTCCAGGGACAATGACTCATTCTTCCCAGGACACTGGTTCTTGTGACATACAGGAAGATGGAAAGCTTTATGTGGTGGATTCCATAAATGACTTAAACAAATTAAACCTCTGTCCAGCCGGATCGCAGCATCTGTTCCGTATGTGTGCTGGGGAAGGCAGAGCGGCCCTTCCTAGCTTCTAGGCTACCTAAAAATAGCCACTGCTGACTGGATGTGTGGATGTGGTGGGGGTGGAGTGGGCATTAGGAAGAGGTTGGCACTGGAAATGTTATTTGCTGTTAGGGAAGTTTTGCCTCTGTTTTCTGAACACTTGACAGGATTATGGGCTTTCTTGGCTCCAACACAAGATTTGAACTCTTGACTTCAAATATTCTGAGATCCTGGGGCCTCAGATCTCTGGAAAGGGGTGGAGCCTGCAAAGCTGGACTCCTGGAGGCTCGCTCATCCCTCTCCCAGTGACCATGGCTCGGTTACCGATGGGGACCGCTTCCCACAAGAGTGTTGTTTTATAGCAGATTTGCCAAGAGAATGCGCAATCCAGAGCATTTTCTACTTACAAATTACAACTTGCGCAATTAAGGGTTGGAAAAAGGGGGTGGGGGAAGCAAAATAACATCTGCTAAATATTAAATGTGTATCTTGCCTCCTAAATATTATAAATGAGCTCTGTCAGATCACTCTGAGCGCCATCTTTTCTAGCTTAAATGCTGACATTCAAACACCAGTGTTAATTGCTCACTTGCCATTTGTTTCATATACACTCTAAACTTGTTGTCCCAATGTTATATCTATCATTTCCTGTCTAAATCCTTTCTAAATTCCTCCTTTTTTCTTCATTTTAATAAGTTCAAATTTTCAACTGTTTATTGCAGTCAGTCTCAATAGAAGTAGAAGTTTGGGCATCAGCCTACACTGTTGCTTTGATTAGGAAGCAAAAGTAACTGAAGGGTATGGCATAGGATGTACTTACAAGGCATGGGACATAAGCCACCCATCTGTCCATAATCACGTGGCACAGTGAGTGGGACCAATTCAACGTAGGAGAGTATGCAAAAAGTAATCCGATGATCTCCACTGCCCCAGGTTTCTGTGTTGCTTATTCAGTTTAATCTGGGTGTTATTAGGCAAGCAGACCCTGCAAAAACGGTGATAAAATGCAGACAATTCTTGGTTTGAGTGAACCAGCTGTTGATAAAATGTAACTGCATTCTCAGTTCAACTGCAAAGCATTTAAAAGAACCTTGCTTCCAGGGCATATCCATCCAGAAGACAGCTTTAAGAGAACAATAAGATCACTTGGACACAGGAAGGGGAATATCACACACCGGGTCCTGTTGTGGGCGGGGGGGTGGGGGGATAGGATTAGGAGATATACCTAATGTAAATCATGAGTTAATGGGGGCAGCACACCAACATGGCACATGTATACATATGTAACAAACCTGCACGTTGTGCACATGTACCCTAGAACTTAAAGTATAATAAAAATAAATAAATAAATAAATAAAATTAAAAAAAAAAAAAAAGAAACCAAAATAGGTCAGGGCCGTTTTTGTTTAAATGGATGTAGGCTTAACTGATTATTCCTATAATAAAAGAAGTTTCCAGGGAGATATCCCAGAGCATTCAATTGAGTCTTCCACCCGGCATAGGTGTCCCACACCCAGTTCTGTTTTACTCCTGGGTTACTTTGGGAAAGGGTAGTAATAGAATTTCTATCACTCTTAGCCTTTAACTTCTATATTCCCTCCCCCAACACACAAAAATTCATGTTCTGCTATTTCAGTGTTAAGACAGCCTTCAAAGAACTTTCCAAACAGGTCTAAGGAGATAGCTTAACCCTGCTTATTCCTTGAATACCAATAGAGAAGAAGGTAAATAATTCACAGATTTCTCTCTGCCCAAAGACATTCCTAAAACAGAAGTCACTTTCTAGGCTTGTCAGAGAGAAACTGGGTGTATCCATTACTCATGGTCTAACAGTGGGGTACTGTTCAGTTCTGCTGACAAGTTGTATGCTGAGCAGTTTTTGTCCTTGTTTTTTGTTTGTTTCGTATTAGCTCTAGAGGACAAAATCCCAGTCCTTGGCACAAACTCAGGAAATGGAAGCCGGAGTCTGTTTTTTGTGGGGCTGCTAATTGTGCTGATTGTCAGCCTGGCACTGGTTTTTTTCGTGATATTTCTAATAGGTAAGTACCACCACAGATTTCTTTTTTATTGCTTGTATGCATTTATTCATAGCTGGCTGACTTTGCTCCTGCAGAGTTTGCACCCTCCAGTCAATGCTTCCCGGTGGTCAATGCTTACATTGAAAGAAGAAGGAACGCCTCGAGTGAACCCTGCTGGCTGAGGACAGGGTCCCTTGGGCACAAACCCACTGTAGAAGCCCACAGTGCCAGAAGTCCATGAATGTGTATGTTGAATAATTCTATAGCACTTTAATTTCTCACTTGGAGACTCTAGCTGCCCAATGGAAGGCAACTTATTCTGGTTGATTCTAGCTTTACTTTATCCAATGCCCAGATTTCTCCACTAAATTCAGATCTATAACTCATAGTCACATTGAGGCTTTGAACTGAACTCGCTCCCAGGTTTTCTCACTTGCATATCATCCTAGACATCAATGAGAAGCACTTGAGGGCTTGTACGAGGCCCCAGAGACAGTGTTGGAGATGTATAAATGTGGCTTCTTTCCAATTTGATCGTGTTCAGGCAACCTGCTCCTAATATAACCTGCTTTGTCTGCTCCTGGCCTGGGCCATGCATGTTGTGACCTTGAGTGGTGACTCAGACTTCCCCACCTCAGCTTCTCAGTCAAGGATCCTTCAAGCCTCCAGCACTGCCACCCTCTCTGCTTTGGATGTGGGAGGGGTGCTGTCCACCTGTGGTGCTGTCGCCCCGTTCTGAGCATTGCCTCTTCCCACGGAGCCCACAAGTTTCCCCTCTCATCTGGAATTATTTTAATTCTCTTCCAGATGACTTAAGAGTAGATGGAGCCTAAGGGAAGGTGTCATCTTTGATACCTTTTTGCCTGGGTGTACTGCACCATCATTTCTTCCACCCCTGAGTGCTTTATAGCTTTTGGAAGGGCTCTAATTTAATCTCATTCAGGATTAGAGGAGGCAGAGATGGTGATGACGATGAGAGGAGACAGGTGGGCAGAGTTCATGATGACCCTTTCACCACTTCCAATCCCATTTCCTCCCCTGAAGACTCCTCCCTCCTTGCAGCTTGAACGTCTTTAGCCTCTGGAGAAAAAGGGACTGGGAGGGAGGGGTCATGTTTAATTGCTTCTCTTGCACCTGGCTGATGCCCTTTTGCATTTAGAAGCTAACATGAGAACTATTTTTACAATAGTTGCAAACTTGCATCTGATGATCAGTTAGGGGAGGCTTGGCTACTGAACCAGCAATGCCAGAAAGAGCACATGGGCTAGTATTCTGAACCGTTACTCCAACATAAATTAATGCTGGCCATGTCATTCTACCACACCCGCCTGGGGGTAATAACCAAGTTAAACTGTTAGGAAATTTTAGGTATGTCTACAGACATGTAAACACCTCCCCACCCCGCCAAATTCTTTTTTTCTGTGAGATAAGTAGCAAGATTGAGGGAAATAATACTAAATGCTGTATATTGAGTCATTACTCTGTCCCAGACACTGTGCTAAGCCCTTGATACCTCTTTGTTCACAACCTCGTAACAACTCTGTAGTGTAGAATCCATTATTATTATTATTATTATTTTAAGATGAAATCTTACTCTGTTGCCCAGGCTGGAGTGCAGTGGTGTCATCTCAGCTCACTGCAATGCCACCTCCCAGGTTCAAGTGATTCTCCTGCCTCGTCCTCCCAAGTAGCTGGGACTACAGGTGTGAGCCACCATGCCCAGCTAATTTTTGTATTTTTAGTAGAGATGGGGTTCCACCATGTTGGCCAGGCTGGTCTCGAACTCCTGACTTCAGGTGATCCTCCCGCCTTGGCCTCTCAAAGTGCTGGGATTACAGGTGTGAGCCACCGCACCTGGCCAATTCCATTATTATTTTGGTTTTATGAATGCTGAAACTGAGGTTTAGAGAGATCTATTAATGTGCCCAAGGTCATGTTGCTAATAAGTGGCAAATTGGGGCTCAAGGACACTCCACTTGACATCAAAGACTATATACTTTATCAACATGTTCCACTTGTATGAATAGCATATTTTATATTTGCCTTGAGTGTTTTTTTATTGAAGACAAAGTCATATTAAGTGAGAAACAGAAAGATCAGGTGAATAAAGAAGAGTATCTTTTTATTGCACAATTGCTCTGTATTAGATACATTAAGTTTATTATCTTAAATCTTTCCTCTAGCCATCTTAGAAAATTTAACTCTGATAAGCAACCTCAAAGTGTTCCATTCTGTATCTTATTGCCAAAGGTCTTGTGTATTTGGAAAATATTGTTTTTCCATTCTAATGGGTGGTCTGAGGGGGAATGATTACACAATCATTTTGGGCCGGTAATTCAGAACAAGCAGACTTAGGTCAAAATAGGCTGGAACCCAAAGAATGTAATTTCTCAAATAAGGAGTGAAAACCTTTTTCTGAGAATGGGTCTCAAAATGAAGCAGCATAGCAATCTCGTCTGGGAGGACAATCAAACATGCCGACAGTTTCCTCTGGTTGCTCACAGCAAGGTCTTTTTTAGCCATAATTGGTGTGAAGTTGCCAAAGGTAGCCTAGGCTGGCACCAAGAGGTTGTAAAAACAATTCACTGGCTAGGAAACTTCAGTCTTCACCAGTTTCTCTCCTGGGCTTCTGGCATGCATGGAAATGGGAACAGGGGATTTGCCAAGAGTGTCTTTCAGCATCAGCTGAGCACCAGCGCGGGGCTCTGATGAATTTCAGTGGAACACAGTGGAAACCAATGTAACACAGTCTGTTTTCTGTTTTGAAGTTCAAACTGGAAACAAGATGGATGATGTGTCAAGAAGACTAACAGCTGAAGGAAAAGACATAGATGATCTTAAGAGAATAAACAATATGATTGTAAAGCGACTCAACCAATTGGACTCTGAACAAAACTAAAGAAATTATTTTCTGAGAGCAACTGCTAACACCTTGAGCTTCTTACTTTCCTGGGAGTGTACAGGGTTAGGAACTGAGAAACTGCACTTCTTCAGGCAACAGATGATCTGGTCAGGGAACCCACCGCTGGGGCCCACTTTCTGCAGCAAGATGGAATCAACCCCAAGGCAAGTGGGTATGGGAATAGCAACTAAAAAGGGGTGAACTTGTCTCAGCCCCCTTTTATGGTAGGACACTTCATCTTTAATGGGGTTAAGGGTGGGCGGCTAGCAGGGAGGAGAATCAACAGAAGGCAAGAGAACTTGACTACGGACATACAGGTTCTTACCGAAGGAGCTTTGCTACCAGAACAAATTCACTGTGTCAGTGAAGTTCATGACATCTCATGCACCTTTACAGATGCCTGGGAAAGCCTGAGAAATTCATTGAGTTTTATGTGTTGAAGGGAACCAGGTGATTACTCTTTTCAATAAGATGGATTCTGCTCAGGTGATTAGAATTTAACTCTATTTCCCCAGGGACAGCAATGGGTGGGCCCCAGAGCTAGTTGCTGTCTAGTGTTTGCTGGTGAAAACATGAGCAGTAGTTATGGCATTGGATCTGGTTATGTAGGGTTGGAGGTTGAAAGGGAAAGCCTAATTAATTCAACTAATGTTTATTAAGCTCCTACTCTGTGCAAATCACTCTACTCTAGAGGAGCTTCCATAAGAGTGCAGGATAAAGAAAGGAGATGGACAGTTATATGTAATTATATAAGCTTCGTTTACTTTGTTTCTCATGAAAAAACCCCTTTGGTACCCTGCTGATTGATTTGGAAGAAATCTGGTAGGTTTGTGGCCTTTGCTAAATTACGCTAGGAAATTATGTAGTTAGAATATTTGGAACCTGCATTAGTTCCAGCAACGAAAGTAAGACACACAGCATATAACATAAGATACAGCGTGAAATAAATGAGTTTAAAAAGCATACGAGTCTTAGAAAATCTTTTATTTAATATAAAAATATTCTACCAGTCATGAAGAATGTATTATGATTTTATCATTTTGGGTTGATCAAAAACATTTGGGTTTACTAGGACATTAAACATTCACTTTATAACACTAAATAGTTAATGAAATAAACACATTTTGCTTATCCAGTTTTGCACTCAAAAACCATTTGTATTGATACTCTTTTTCTTAAAATTGGTAGCTATCACGCAGAACATTGTTAAAATGAGAAATTTGCAATTACTGGAAAATCTTTTTTGACCTATTGATAGAGTATGGCAAAAATCATTGTTATCACGATTTGTTGTAAAGTTGTTTCAGAAACTGATGATCTGATGCAACAATTCTTTGAGAAAATCACTTATTTCTTTCCTTTCTGTATGCTTTTATTATACTTTTCTCCCTTTTCTGTCTAAACAGTGGATATATTTCATCCTCAGTAATAACCTTTAGTCCGAGAAATTTATAGTTTTTACAACATAAAATAGTGTCAGATAAGTCATTTTATTCCTCTTTTTGGAGCCAATGTTTTTTGATCTGTACTGTCCTGCCTGTATTGCACAGACAGAGGTGTGGTGACGCCTCCGACCCTCACAGTCTGGAAGATGTCAGTCACCACAACTCCCGGTACTGGGTATTGAATTCACAAATTAACAGTGTCCACTGAACGTGTTTAAAAAGTATTGGCTGGCTACAGATAATCTTATGGTAGTTAAATACAGCAGTTAAGAACATGGGTTTGGGGATCCAACATCCTGGTTTGAATCCTGGTGCCACCACTTATTGTGACTTTGGCGAAATTAACTTAATTTTTTGTTTTCAGTAAAATAGAATAATTAGATAATCGATTTCATAGTATTATGAGGCTTTAAAAAGGTTATACATATAAAGGACTTAAAAATATAAAGGACTAAATAAATGTTAGTTGTTATTATAATGATATTGTTAAAAGTAGTAGGTGTGGCATAGTGGAAATAACCAGCTACATTTAAACCTCTATTGGTGAGACTAAGGACCAAAAATTGTTTTTGTGGCATGGTTTAAGATGATAGCCACCCTGATCTCTTCTGACCACGGATGATGGTGTGAGAGTCTTTTAGCAAAATCACTTGTTAAGTTACGGTATAACAGGTGATGAGTATAAGCAGGAGGGTTTGTTGTTTTCCAAATGACCTAGTCTGAAGAACATAAGGATCCACATTCACCTACCTGCGCTGGAGCCAGGAACCTGTCTGTCTGCCCTGGGCTAAGGGCTTGACCCACAGGGTGCACTGGGAGGAGGGAGTGGGACACTAAAGGTAAGGCCCAGGAGAAGCAAAAGGAATAGGAGGGACAGCTGAACCAAGACATGTCCTTATAGGAAAAGATAACAGAGTTTTGCACTATTCTTTGGACTTTGGCTGTGTTCACAAAAGGCTGAGAGAGAGATGATTGTTTTACTAACAGATTTTATCTGCACGCCCTTCCTGATGTTGCTAGCCATTATGGGAGGATCACATATATCTTTTGACTCTAGGTCCAATGCTGTGTACTTTGTATTCTGCCATGAGGACCCTGGAAGAATCTTCTTATAGCCCCACAAATTGTTCTGTCTTGGTAACCACCTATAGGTGCTGGCCCAACTCTGCATACCACACACTGCTGTGACACATGGAGGCTGTTGGGTCTTGGAGCTACCCGGAACTAAGAGGCCCTGGCTTCTAGTAAGGCCACTGAGCTGCAACCTAAGGGATACAGGAATAGACCAGGGTCATCTGGCCAGGACTCTGTCAATGAGCACCAATCCCAAAGCAAGAACAAAGCAACAAGGAGATATGAAAATAACACAAAACAACTGTTTTGTTCTTGGTAAAAATAGCCTGGGGAAAAGGGAAGAATCTTGGTGTGCACGTCATTTGGACTAACTGAGGTATCTTGGAATATATTGTGCAAACCATCATCTTATAACAAATTTTTATTGCTTAGAAAAAAAATTAATGGAAACAAGTTCTCCTTGAGTCAGGGCATAAAAATAATTTTATTCCAGCTTAACATAATGACCCTATTTATATTCAGGAGAGAAGGATAAGCAAAAGAGATCAATCATCAGAAAAGACTGGTAATCTATCCCCTCTGTGAATGAGTTTGCCCCCAGGAAGCTATGAAAAGAAGAGAGAGCCTTAGAACTGTGGTCAGGCAGTGTATTTTCTTTTAAGGAAAAATAAAAATGTTCTTATTGGAATTCATGCAGCCACTTATTTGGTGAAGATGAAGATTTCTCAGTAATTTTTTTTTTCACATAGGGAAAACATTACTGAAATGTAATTCTACTTTTTATGAGGATGAAAATGATTTTTTAAAAAGCAATGAAAAAACAACACAGAACAAAAATCCATTTAATAAATGGGTACTAGGCATGTACACTGTGCCCAGCAGTGGGGCTGTGCTGTGCTGTCCTGTGCTGGATACTACAAGGGGTCTCAGAGGCGGTGAAGGCATGGTCCCTTCAAAGAGGTTTCCGATCTGGTCATGCAAATAAGCCATGTACAGGCAACCAGTAATGATCTGTAATCATGAATCATAAATAGCAGTTCCTCAGTGTGCCCATCCGAGTATCACTTAAGAGGCCGGAAAAACCCTGATTCTTGGACCGTGATCTCGGCTATTCTGACTTAGCAGGCATGGGGTGGGACTAGAAATTCCTGTTATGAAATGCTGCTGTGATGATTCTGGTGCTCAGTTTGGGTGGCTGGACTGATAATGGATTCACAGTAAGCTTGGGTTCTGATTCTGGTTCTATGCACGAGTAACAGTGTGGCCTTGATCATGTTCCTGAATTCCCCTGACTTTCAGCATTTTCTTCTGTATCATGGGAGGGTGTTGCTGTTGGTGAGAATAAGGGAGTTGACACAAAGCCCTTCAGTCTCTGTGTTGTTTATAAGTCACTAAAAAATTAAGTGAACTTAAATTGTATATTAAAGAGGGGGTCCATTCTGTAGATATTATTTTCAGTGTTTAGGCAATACTAGTAATCTCTTGTCCAAGAACCCCCAAATGTGTTCAGAAGAACATGCCTGTGTCACTTCCTCCCTCCCTCATTTTTATTTTCTCTTTATTTCCATCCCATTCCTGTACCTCCGGTCCCACTTGTCTTGATCTCCTCAACTGCACAGAGCTTAGGTTCCAGTTTATGGGGCTGTTGAGGGCTATTTTGATAGCAGGTATGAGCAAGCCCCTGGGAACCCTGAAGGGTGAGGGACCGGAGGAGAGTCCAGGCAAGGGGCTTGCTCTACATACTGCCCCAAGAGAGCCTGGGAAGATCTGGTTAAGTAGTGCTGCTCGGGTCTCTGCCTAAGGGAGTGGCTACACATTAGACTCACCCCCGCCTGATCCCACCCACATCAATTACATCAGGATCCACCAAGTCCCATCATTTTGAGTGGGAACTTCCAGTCTTGAGTCTTCTTCAGAAGACATTTTCTAGACCCTGTGATAGGAGAAGATTGACATTCCCTTCTGGGGATGGTCAGATGTCCCTTATTTGATCTAGCCATATAAGTGACTTAGAAACAACTCTACTCTTCAGATTTAGTGGGATTAAAAATGTAATCAACCAATATTAAAATATTCAATAATCAGTTGGAACCAATGACAGTCAGGTGCCGCGAACTGAGACAAGTGATTGATTTATTCCTCAGGAGCTGAGGAGCAAAACCAAATGTTAAAGTGAGCAGTGATAGGCTGTTATGTAGTACAGTGCAACTCCTAAAACGGCAAAGAATAAAATTTGTCTTAAATTTAGCTGAGTTTTCTGTCTTTGCAAAAGAGTCGATTTGGACAAAACTTGTGTTGCCCTTGAATTTCCCTCACCACTTCAGGGAAATCAAAAGAAGTCACATAATTGGTCAGAAAGAAATTGACGGAAGCATTTACTTCTGTTTCATTTCTTCGTTTTCTCCTTTTTTTTTCCCCTTCAAGATTAGTATTAACATTAACATAACTGGGAATGCTTCTGTAGACATTTGCTTTTTGGCTAGCAATGTGGGGAGTAGGATGTGAAGGTGGATAAGAAGAGAGAAAGCAGCCATACATGAAATACAGAGCCCACCTGCAAGGCGGCAGTGTTTGAAGTCTTCTCAGATGGAGGCAGGCATGAGAGATTTCATGTCTTCCCAAGTGGATAAAGAACGAATGATCTGTGAAAAATGCAGTCCTGAATGTAGAGAGTCATGATCCTAATTCTTCATTTCTTGGCCTCATCTGTTCCCTTTTAAATTTTGAAACTTGATTCATTTTTCATGCATGAATCCCTAAAGAAATGAGTTGTAACAGGCTTGTTTCATTAGGAACATTCTTTCTGAATGTGGAGTGCTGCTGCCACAGAGCATTTATTGTTTAATGAACAAATGGAGCAGACCAAACAATTGAAAACCAGTTAATAATTCAATTATGGCTTCTCCACTGCTAAAAATGTCTAATTTGTCATTCCCTAAAATGATTTCAATATTGCCAGAATCAGACAAAATTAGAACTCTACTCTGTGTCCCCTTCCCAAACCTAGCAAATTTCTTTAATATTCATAAGTCAGGGTCAGCTTCTGAATTACTGTAAACTTAAGTAGAGGCTCAAAAACAGTTTTTTTATAGACTCAGAAAAACACTAATGAAAGACATGAGGCAGCCTTTGACATTCAGTCTGGGACCTTTTAAAGAAAACCTTCCGTGGAGATGCTAGAAAACCCAGGTTCTTGCCATATTACTTGATAGAAGTCACAAAGGAATCTTTTAGAATTGTTTTCCCGCCAACTTGATGCAATTCACTCTTCTTTTGAGCCTAGAACTTCATTCGCACCTCTTAGATTTTGCCTTGTAATTGTGTATTTGTGTTGTACCCTTTGTTTGATTCTGGTCTGGGCATCCCCAGCATGTTAGTACATTGCTCACTATCGTGAATTTGTTTAAATGAATTAAGCTAGGAGGAGTTTCCAGGCTGCCTGCATTGCCTCTGATTTGCAATTAGAGCAAAGTGGTGTTCACTAATAGGAGAGGAGGGACACCTGGTGGCAGTTGGGTACTTGAAGCGAAGGAGGTCCATTTGAAAGAAAGAAGGCAAGTGAGAGGATAGAGTATGTGTGGGATATTGGAAGGAGAGCAAATGGTGGCAACTGACCTAGAACAACTGGGAGCTGCAACTGGAGGAAATGGTCATGAGCAGGCTAAGACGGCCACGTAGACAGTGGTGAAAACTGTGGACTTTGGAATTGAAGGACCTGCCTTTGAATCTGGCTCTGCTGCTCACAAGTTGTGTGACTTTGGCTAAGTTATTTACCTTTCCTGGGCCTTGATCAGCTCCTCGATAAAATGGGAATAATATCTCACAGACTTGCTGTGACAATTGAACAAAATGATATCTAGCACTTGGTAAGCACTGGATTTATGAGAGGGGCTAATGTTTTTATTTGCAGAAAGAAGGGGGAAAGCAGGGTCTGAGGCCCAGACAAGACCTTCTGCTGGCTCTAGCAAGGGGCTGATGTTTCTTTTGGATTTGAGGAATTTTTCTCAGAAGGGAGCTCTCTGATCCCACTTTTAGGAAGATCTGCACAAGGTAACCTTATCTTCAGGCCTCCTCTGGGAAGAATCTTCCCGTGAAGCACTAGGAATTTATTAAGCTCCTGATGCTTTCATCATGTAGACGTGCATCCCTCATGGATCTTATCTCTAATGGGGAAGCAAGGTTACCACACAATGGCAAAATAAGAAAGAAGACATGGTTAAGCGCCCAAATGTATGACCCAGAAAATAAGAGCTGGAATGGTTCAGGGGAGGCCAGACATCTCCTTGAGCAGACAATAAGCTAACTGCTATCCCAGGAAAGCCCTCAGCCCCATGCAGACCGGGACAGTTGGTCACCCTACCTTTAGAGAGAATAACAGAGCCATCCGGAGAGTTTCTTTGGATGTCTCTACAGAACCGCCCACAACTTCACCCTAACTTTTAGCTTTTCCTCAAGACTCAGATCGAGGTAAACTGCTTGTTTTAAGAACTGACCTCTGTCCTTAGTTCAATTTCCTATTCCTAACCCGGGACCATGTTCTATCTAGTCAATTTGTCCCTTTCCAACTTGTAAAATATTTCTCAAATCCATCTCTTCCTCCCTATCCGTACCGTCTGTGCTCTACTTAAGCCCATAATGGCGTTTTGTCCAAATGATCACAACAGCCTTCCCACTGGTCTCGTAGACTCTGGGATTGTCTCTTTCAAGTCCTATTCCACAAGGCCATTAGAATAATCTTCTTAAAAATGTAAATCTATACCCTCCCTAGTCAAAAATCTTTAATAGTTCTCAAATCCTGCTTTGTAGGTTTTTTACAGCATGCTATTTCTACGATGTCTTTGTTCATAGTGTCCCTTCTGTTTGGGATATTCTTTCTAATCCCTTCATTTCAACATCCCTCCTGTATGTATCCAGTCTTCTCAAACAGACCCTCTAAAATGTTTTTGGTTTTGCTTCCTCAAGGAGTCCTACCCAATATTTTCAGGCACCAGATGGACTTTGGAGTCAGGTGAACTGGATTAGAATCTTAGTTCTGATTCTTAAAAGCTGTGTGGCCTGGGAAGGAAACTTAACCTCTCAGTTCCTTCCTGTCTGAAAATGAGGGTGATAACATTGATTCTATAGTGTTTGAAAGGAGATCACGTGTTTGTGAAACACTTAGCATACTCCTGGTTTATAGACAGCCTTCCACTGGGCTGTAACCACCACGAGGGAAGAGACCATGTCTCCCTTTTTCATCCTTGAAACCTTAGTGCCTAGCAGTGTCTGGCAGACAGAAGGCTTTTTGAATAAATGAATAAGGAAACAGTAGCTTTTAGGAATGTATTTATATACATAGGTATTTCCTACAGTTTCCTCCTTATTAAAATTGCTTGGGGATAAGAAACCTTTAATTTTCCTAGGCTTTCTCTTATTTGCAAATGCATCTCTTTACTCCTCAAAGGTGGATTGTGGATTCTTCATGAAGAGTGATTTAACCTGGAAAGATTAGAGATGAAAGTTGACCAGGGAAAGCTTTTCTTAACTTGTAGTGACCTTTATGGAGGAATCCATTGCTTAGTGAACTCTGATGATGCAGCTCGTCCAGTCAAGGTCCACTCTCCTTGACCTTGCAGCTGCTGTCCTGGAGAAGGATGATGAGGGGGAGCTCAGTCAGCAGGTGAAACAGAAAGGGGGTCTTGCAGGAAAAGGGGGTGAATAGATTGTCCTTTTTCTTGCTTTACTCTCCACTCAAATCTGGTTTTTGTCTGTGCGTTTTGTTTTGTTTTCAGACGTAGGAGAAAAGACATTTTGCTGGTAGTGGTGCAATTCTTTTTTTCTTCTTCTTCTTTTTTCTTTTTTCTTTTTTCTTTTTGCCTAGGCTGGAGTGCAGTGATGCGATCTTGGCTCACTGGAACCTCTGTCTACTGGGTTCAAGCTATTCTTCTGCTTCAGCCTCCCCAGTAGCTGGGATTATAGGCACCTGCCACCACGCCTGGCTAATTTTTTGTATTTTTAGTAGAGACAGGGTTTCACCACATTGGCCAGGCTGGTCTTGAACTCCTAACCTCAAGTGATCTGCCCGTCTCGGCCTCCCAAAGTGCTGGGATTACAGGCATGAACCACCGCGCCTGGCCTGTGGTGGAATTCTTTACAGTCTGAATTTAGTGCAGGATCAGCTATGTGATTTGTGAAGCCCAGTGCAAACTGAAAATGCAGTGCAGGCCCCATGTTTATAAATTCTTAATAATTTCAAGATGGCAGTAGCAGAGTACTAAATCATGCACAGTGTCCTCTGCAACTGCACAGGTTGGCAACCTAAGAAACTGCTCTAGTTTACAGATTATAACAATACTGGCAGACAAGAAAGTCTGTGTGTTCCTGACATTTTCTGCAGTGTTCAGCTCAATTCCTGACTTACAAAGTTTAGAAAAAGAAATACCCAGCCAGTAAGTCCTTACTTCTTCATAAAGCTCTGCTGTGTTCCCTGTAATTTACACTGTCTTGGTCTTTTTGGTTTGTTTTGCCCAAGACCCTGAACGTCTTCACATTATGGTTTCTCCAGGTTTAATTCTTTTCTTGTTGTTTGTTTTTTTGAAACAGAGTCTCGACCTGTCACCCAGGCTGGAGTAAAATGGTGCTATCATAGCTCACTGCAACCTTGACCACCTGGGCTCAAGTAATCCTTCTGCCTCAATCTCCCAAGTAGCTGAGACTACAGGTGTGTGACACCATGCCCGGCTAATTTTTTAAAAAATTTTTTTGTAGGAATGGGGTCTTGCTTTTGTTGCCCAGGCTGGTCTTGAACTCCTGGGCCCAAGTGATCCTCCTGCCTCAGCGTCCTAAAGTGCTGAGATTACAGGTGTGAGCCACTGCACCACTGGGCTGTGCCACCACCCCGGGTTTAGTTCTTTTGTCTGCCTGCTCTCATCCTTTCTGTTAGAAATTTGAATGTGCACTACATTCTTTCATTCCTACATTCTTTCTTCTTTGCATTTGTTGTCCTTTAACCAGATTTTCCATCTTTAACTCATTTAAATTGTCTTTGTTAAAAAACTGTCCTTCTATGGTCATTTTAGTTTTCTTTGGATGCTTTCCAATTTTCATTTTTTCCTCAGCAAATAGTGTTTAAAATGGAGTATGGTGATCTAGGAGCCATGGATGTGATGGCAGAGCTTAGGCTGCATTGATCTTAGGAGACCCAGCTTATAAGTGGATGGTTCGCTAACCCCCCAGCAACTGTTATGCTCTAAATTAGACCTACTCTTTTCTCATGGTTGCCTTCTGACCCAGTATACTTGGCATTTCCTTTTTCAAGCTTTTCCTACATCCATTTTGTATCAGTTTCCTAGGTGTAGTTTTTACTTCCAATTATTTTAGCACTCACCTTTAGTTGAATCTTGATTGATTTTTGACTATTTCTTTATTTTCTTTGACTCCATATCAACTTATTCTTTGGTCTTAATTTTCGACCTAAGAAAGGAAAGTCCACCCATATTGGGTCAGATATTTAACCCAGGATTCTGCTTTTGGCAGTCAAGGATATTTTATGGGTGAATATGGTGGTTTTCCATAGTTCCTCTGAGTGATTAGAAATTAAAAACACATTAAGGATCTATAGCATACAATATTAAATTCTTCCTCATAGCTGTTTATTTATGTATTTTAATTTTTGACTTTCTGACTTCCCTCTCTTTCTCTTCTCTACTGCCTCAGTCCATAATTTCTAAAGCAGGTTTTGTGCCTTCAAGACTATTGCCTAGGATGGGGTAATCAAACTAAACAAAGCATTGGAAAATCTGTATCTATGAAGAAACAGAATTGTTGTTTATTCCTTGTAAAAAAAAAAAAATTGCAACCTCAAAATCTACTAAAAGAATGGGACTTGCTTCACAGACCTGTTGGAAAAGACATATTTTCTCAGTTTGAATGACTGCCATAGACAGGTGTGGATATGAATTTATCATGCTTAATATGAACAGGACAATTAAAACTGTGCCTGATGTCACCCACTTGTGTCTAGATCTTAATGTTCTCAGCACTAAATGAACATAAAAATGGAAAAAGTCCTAATAACGATCTGCAGTTCAAGTATACTGTCTTTCTGGAAATGGTAACATTGCTGAAGTTTTTGGTACTGAAATTTACACATTTTTTTTTCATTGATTAAAGATGTTTGAACAGCTCATTCTCTTAAAAGTAAGTTTTAAAAGTGATCTACATATGTAGTTAATGGCTAATAGCTAATGTATTCTAAATTCTAAAGCGGATTTAGAGTAAAGAGTGGAGAGTTTTTCCACTAGGTGGTAGGATTTTGCCATGGTCATGTCTCAAAATGTTGACGGGAGGAAAAGTAACTTAAGAAGAGTAAAGTTAAGATAGAAAGTGACTGTAATAACAGCACACATTGATCAAATAGATTTTTTTTCTTGGCACAAACGCAGAAATTTACTCCTAATGTATCTTGAAGTAGGCCCAAAATAAGTTCAAGGATTTTTAATTTTCAGAAAAAAACTGGGCATTCAAAGAATACTTTTAGAGACTTAGTTTGTATTTTATATCCTTTTATACTTGTTGGATTTCTTTTTTATCTTATACAAGCTTTGCAGATTCAAAAAATCAGTTTGAAACCTCTGTGAGACCCCAGTTCTCTCTGCTTACAGAATGTCTTCTAGCAAGTACATCATGTCTGCATTTCTCAGAATCTTTTTTTTTTTGAGATGGAGTCTTGTTCTGTCTCCAGGCTGGAGTGCAGTGGCACGATCTCGGCTCACTGCAACCTCTGCCTCCTGGGTTCAAGAAATTCTCCTGCGTCAGCCTCCCGAGTAGCTGGGACTACAGGCATGCACCACTGCACCCAGCTATTTTTGTACTTTTAGTAGAGATGGAGTTTCCCCATGTTGGCCAGATGATCTCGATCTCTTGACCTCATGATCCTCCTACCTTGGCCTCCCAAAGTGCTGGGATTACAGGTGTGAGCCACTGTGTGCGGCCATTTTTGTGATTCTTTTATTT
>NW_012106341.1:2274097-2290550 GCF_000951045.1 Mandrillus leucophaeus
TCGATCTCTTGACCTCATGATCCTCCTACCTTGGCCTCCCAAAGTGCTGGGATTACAGGTGTGAGCCACTGTGTGCGGCCATTTTTTTTTTTTTTTTTTTTTTTAAATTAACAGCTTCTTTTTTATGTTAGTGCCTTTGTGGAAAAAAAATCTTGGAACTGAAGAGAGGAAAATCTCAAAAGGTATTCCTTATTGTCAAAACAATTTATTGAATTTCTAGTTGCTTCTAAGGACATTTTTATTCCAATGCTCAGCCTTCCTTCTTGATTTAAATGTGATTGTGTTGCTAGTAACACTTATTTTACATATAATAAAACATGCTTCAATTCATTTGCCGTAGTTCTAACCAGGAAATAAGATTAGAAAATATTCCTTGTTCTTTAGGTTTTTACTTTGACTATGGAATTAAAGTGTTTACATTTCTATCTAGTTTCTCTGAATAAAACCTTGACTCCTATGCTAACCTCCGTGAATTTTTTTTTATCCAATAAATGAATCTTCCTGATCCTTTTTATCTTTCCCCTGTGTGACACCCTGGCCCTTTTCCCTACATCCTTTGAGCTCCACAAAGGCCTCTGTTGAAAAGAGGATTCAGCTGTAGCCTCAATAGATTTGGGTCAGGCTCTATGATTAATATTTAATTTCAGCCCTTAGATAAAGGTCGGCCAGACGTTGTTTCTCTCTCTCAGTCCCTTTGTGTCTAAACTCACAGTGTAATTTGCCATGTAGAGCCATAGCCCTGACCTTGTAACCTTTCTGCTATCTGGGTCTTTCTTCCAGTACACAGCTTGTCTTCCTTTCATGAAAATTTCACAAATTGAAACCTGATTTTGTAGTGGAACTGGGCTTAGGCTCTTGTTAACCCTCACACTGACCCGGGGTGCTTTCCTACATGAAGATGACACACCCATTCTACAGGGTGCATGTTCTAGGCTGCTTTCTCCTGTTGTGGCAATGCTTTTGGCAATCCTTCTAATGCTCCTGTGACACTCTCTTACTGATAATTTGCTAGACAACTATTATTTATTGCCTATTTTGTGCCAGGTCCTGCGCAGAGTGCTGGGGATATATAGGTACATAAGGTAAATGTGGTCTCTGCCTTTACAGGTTTCATATCTAGTGTGGGGTAGACATGAGCAAGGCGGCAATGATAATTCAGTGTGGAAATTTAGGATGGGAAAAGTACAGGATGCTCTGGGAATCCAGAGGCAGGGAGTCTAATCCAGGGCTGGGTGGTAAGAGAAAGCATATCAGTTACTAGTGCTAGGCAACAAATTTCCCCAGAGCTTAGTGGCATAATACCACCAATTGATTACACTTACAGCATTTGTGGATCAGGAATTTGGGATGGGGATAGTGGGGCAGTTCTTCTGTTCTATACCACCTGGCACCTCATCCAGGAAGACTTGAATGGCTGGGGGCTAGCATCATGGGAGGTGTCTTCATTTGCATATCTGGCCCCTGGGCAGGACCCACACATTATCTCTTCATGAGACCTGGATTTCCTCACAGCATGACAGCCTTGGAATGGTTGGATTCCTTACATGGGAAGCTCAGAGCTCCAAAGAGCATGTGGAATGAGAGATATTGATATGGCCATCTTTGGAAAACCCAATATGTACAGAATATTTCCCAGAAGATTCGAACAGTCATCAGACCTAATGAATGTGCAGAAATTAGCTGGGCAAAGAGGAGGGAACAGTGTTTCAGGTAGAAGGAATAGAATAAGAACGTGGAGTTAAGAAATAAAGTGTAGTGAATTTGAGGAATTGGATGAAGTTCAGAATAATTGGGGCATCAAGTAGGAAGAGGAAGTGGTGCCTGATCAGGCTGGACAGGCAGGTGTTGATGGTATGTGGGAGTCGGGTCCCACAGGACAGTGGGAAATTATTAAAAGTCTTCGAAGGAGAATAACAAAGTAATACTTGTGCTTTTAAAAAATCACTCTGGCTGCACCGTGGAGAATTAGAAGGGCTAAGAGGTGAGTCAGTAAGATCAGCTAGCAGAAATGTATAAGCCAGTTGTCAGATGGTGATGACCTCTTGGAGCAGGAGGACTGGGAACGGAGAAGATATTTAGAGGCTCAACTGGGCTTGGTGATAATTAGATAAGTGGGTGAGGGAGAAGGAGGAGTCACACAAGGTTCTCAGTTTTCTGGCTTGGGCCTCTGGGTAGATAAGAGTGCTGTTCATGGAGATGGGGGAATACTGAAAAGCAGGTTTTGTGGGTGAGGAAGTTGATAAATTCCAATCTGAGGCTGACCAAATTCTGACAGGAACAGCAGATGTCCAGGGGGCAGTTGAATATATGGGTCTAAAGTTTCCAATCTGTGTTTTGAATCCCTGCTTGATGTGATAGCTCATATATGAAACTGGTATTATGAGAAAGTATAAAGTCGACCAGCCAGCGTAGACCTAGCCAAGTTCTGTCTTTATTAAATTTCACCGTGGTAAATTTTCTTTTCCTGATTTTCTAAGATCACAGTGTTAATTTGCATACTTCTATTGAGTTTTAGGATCAAATAGCAAATTTGAATTACATATTTCACTTGCCACGTGGTCTTGGCTGGACACATGGCTAATAAATTAACTTAAAAAGAAATTAGCCAGGCATGGTGGCTCACGCTTGCAATCCCAGCACTTTGGGAGGCTGAGGCAGGAGGATTGCTTGAGGCCGGGAGTTTGAGAGCAGCCTGGGCAACATGAGGGGATGTCGGTGGGGCTGCAGGGATGTGGAGATGCAGGGACTATTTGGCAGTATTCAGTCTGATGGGGCCTGGCCTCTCAAAATGGTACCATGCTGCAGCTGTTTAGCACTCAGGCATGCGGAATTCAGTGTGGGCTCCCTTTCTGGAGCACTGCTACCATACGGCCTCTAGAGAGCGTCCTATGCTAGTCTCAGGGACCCAAGAATTGAGAGGCTCTCCTGTAGTTAAGATTGCATATATGCCGGGCGCGGTGGCTGAAGCCTGTAATTCCAGCACTTTGGGAGGCCAAGACGGGCGGATCACGAGGTCAGGAAATCGAAACATCCTGGCTAACACGGTGAAACCCCGTTTCTACTAAAAAATACAAAAAACTAGCCGGGCGAGGTGGCGGGCGCCTGTAGTCCCAGCTACTCGGGAGGCTGAGGCAGGAGAATGGCGTAAACCCGGGAGGCGGAGCTTGCAATGAGCCGAGATCGTGCCACTGCACCCTAGGCTGGGTGACAGAGTGAGACTCCGTCTCGGGAAAAAAAAAGAAAAAAAAGGATTGCTGGAGTTCGTGGTGGGAATGCGGACTGCTGGGGATGTCTCACTTACCCTTTCTCTGCACTGGGAAGCCTTTCTGGGCTCCCAACTGGCCACCTCACTTCCCTCTGCTTTTATGCCTCTGGTATTTCCTGTCACTTCTCTGTTGAATTTCAGTGTTCTTTTAGATGTTCTATTTGCAGTGTGATTATCTACTTGCTATTTTGGTTGTTCTTTGTGGAGGAAGCGAGTGCTGGATGCTTTTCATTAGCCATTTTAAAGCCCATGGGTAAGGTTAATTCTCCCCTACACAGTGGGTTTAGGGGCAGGGCTAATGAAGGAAAAAGTCAAAAGTAACTTGGTGGTTTAAAGTCTGGGTGACTGAGAGAACAGAGGTGCTGTTGTCAGAAACGAAGCCAAGAGGTAGATCTGAGTTGGAAGATAGGAGGACAAGAAGATGGAAGGATGATCATAGATCTAGTTTTTGAGTTTGAGATGATGATTTACTATCCCGAATGTTTGCTGCTCTCAGAATGGCAGTGGTGGTGGAGGAGGCAAACCTGCACAGGTAGCATGGGAGGTGGTGAGGCCGGTGACAGAGGCAGGAGGGGCAGCCGGGGTTAAACAAGTTCCTGAAAAGAGAGAGTGGATGGAGTTTGCAGGGCACCAGGAACCACCCCTCACCCTGCCTGGCAAGTCTTGGATTAGGAAAACAACCTCTGAACAGCCCACCTTCCACTACCAGGCACTTTTGGGAAACCTACCTTTCATAGGTGACAAGGGTGTCACCCTGTGGGGGTCATTTCTTCGTGCTATAAGAAAATCTTATTTACCATGCCGATGTTAATAATTTTCTAAGCAATAAAATCAATATCATCATTGAGGTTGACGTCACTCAGGGTATTTTTGCCCCTATTTCAATTTATAATTTCTTCTATCTCAGTGGTATCTGCCAGACAATTCAGTCTTTATCTGTATCCACAGAATACATATCTCAGACTGGCTTCTCTCAGTAACTTCCAAATGTTCATTTTCCTAGCAGACTCATAAAATTTTCTGTTTGTAATAGCCCTTACTTTAGTCTAAATTTACCTTTAATGTATTTTTGTAAAGATGCTTTGGGTATTAACAGAGCTAAGATGCCTCTCCAGGGTATGCTTCTGTATCCTGTGTTTCTCTCCACCAAGCAAAATTTTCCAAGACCCTGAGCCCTCTTGTCTATCTAGTCAGTGAACTGCCATTGCTTTTGCCCATAGTCTTCCTGATGATGGCAGCAAAACTGTAAATTAAAAGCCAAAGCCAGGGATACAAATAGAACTCTGCAAAGCTCCAAGCAGAGGTTCCAGAAGCCAGAAAAACAAACATGCATGAGCTCTCAGGGAGGTAGTATGATGGGCTGAGGCATGAGATAAGGGGCCTCTGTTCCCCTCTTCTTGGTGGGGCCTGGAGGAAACAATGCACCCAGTATTTCATTCTCCTGAAAGATGGCAAATTACTCCCATTGTTGAATGTCTACCTTCCTTGCAGGCATGGGCTTGCCAAGTGTCTCCTGGAGTGGGGAAAGGAGACAAGCCCCCTAAAAGTCCTGTTTCTTGAAACTTCCCATACCCTTGTAAGAGTCTTATATGGAGGGAGAAACATATTGAGAAGGGGTATTGGGAAATCAAGCATAGCCCTCTGATGGGTGATGAGGAACTGTGCTATGGGTGATGAGGAACTGTGCTATTAATCTTGGCTGGGAGCTTGGTCAAATTCCCTCCCCAGGATTGACTGTTTTTTTCCCCATGTTACACTAGTCAGTCTCTCTCTTGCATGCTCTCTTTAGGCAATTGGCCACTGTTAACATCCACACTCTGTGCTCTGCCAAGCACCACTGGCTTTCCTCAAGTCTTTTCTGAGAAGCACCTGAATGGTAACTGAATTGGTAATGGTGTGTCTGTGACACAAGGCCTGGACTAGAACAGAGATGTGGCTATATCTGGCCCATGAGGGTCAGTGACAACTCCCCTTCCTGCATTTATTTGCCTTTACTTGTATAACAAGGTGCCCTGATAGGGTACTTTCCCTGAGCCTTTTGCTTGCTTTTGAGAGAAACTGACAGCTGTATACTTAGTAAGTAGAATCACATGGGACTAGATCTTTAATTGAAGAGTTAGAGGAGTCAAGTTGTTCCTTTTAATGTGTTACTGTAAGGCATCAGAGTGCCTGCTCTGGGCAAAGAGGTAAAGGGACTTTATGTCTGACTTGGAAGAGCCAAAGTGCAATTTTATTACATGCATAGATTGTATATAGGTAAAGTCAGAGCTTTTAGGGTATCCATCACCCAAATAACATACATACGTATGTTACCTAATGTACTCACTAAGTAATTTCTCATCATCTACCCCTGCCCAGCCCCCTACCCTTCCGAGTCTCCAGTGTTTACCATTCCACACTCTATGTCCATGTGTACACATTATTTAGCTCCCACTTATGAGTGAGAACATGTGATATCTTTCTGCATCTGACTTTTTTTCCTTAAGACAATGGTCTCTGGTTCCATCCATGTTGCTGCAAGAGACATGATTTCATTCTGTTTTAAGAAATGGCTGAATCGTTTTCCATTGTGTATGTGTACCACATTTTCTTTATCCAGTCATCCACTGATGGACACTTAGGTTAATTCCATATTTTTGCCATGGTGACTGGTGGCATTGGTGTTTAAAATCTGGGGAGAAGATGGATCAGTTTGCACAAGAAGCCATGGAATGGGACTCCCATCTCTTCTTCCTAACATTTAGAGTTTTGTGTTGCTTTTGAGTCAGCGTAAGTGGCCCTAATCCAGGCCCAAGGCCTGTCACACCTTGGGGCTGGTGAGGCTCTACAACTGCGCATAACACAGAGATGCCACTCTTGTCCTGTGTCCTTTACACAAACAGCCTCTGAACTGCTGAGGCCCGTTGGGGAGTGAAGTCAGCAGGACAGTGGAGAGGCCATGCAGGAGCCATGGGGAAGGTGGAGCCGTGGAGGCAGGTGTGTAGGGATGGCTGCTCTGCTCCTACCAATCTGTGAGAACCTGTGGGGTAGCTTTTGAGGACTCCTCTTGAGGGTTTGTGGAGCATCTTTGTGGGGCTGAAATTCCTGCCTGGTTGGGAGGATGCTGTGGAGTCAGCAAACACTGAGCTTAAATATTACCAGGACATCATTGTAGACAAAAGCCGGGGCAGCCTGGGGTCATTCAGCAAAATTCTGAGGGTACCCCTGCTCTCACCTGCATGGCTGAAGGGCTGAACCATCTTCTCGGCTTGTTTTCTCAACATTTTGGGTTGCTCCATTGCTTTCAGAATCCATATACTCAGCCAGGTTCTTGGTTTCATGATGCTTTAGTCAGCTTAGGTTAACATGACAAAATACCATCGACTGAGTGGCTTAAACAACAGAAACTTATTTTCTCACAGTTATGGAGGCCAGAAGTCCAAGATCAAGATGCCAGTGAGGTGAGTTTCTGGTGGGGACCCCTTTCCTGGTCTGTAGATGGGTACCCTCTCACTGTGTCCTCACATGGTGGGGAAACAAAAAGAGAGGGGAGGAGGGGCAGGGGAGACGGAGGAGAGAACTTTCTGGTATCTCCTCTTATTAGGGCACTAATCCCATCATGAGGACCCCACAGTCAAGATTTCATCTAACCTAATTACCTCCCAAAGGCCTCATCTTTAAATACCATCATATTGGAGGTTTGGGCTTCAATATGTGAATTTTGCAGGGACATAACTCAGTACATAGCGTGTGGAATGCTCACCAGTCTCCCACTCATAGCTCAGTCTTCCTATAAAGGGAAAACTGTACTTATCCTTCTATGGGCAGTGCCATCTTCCCAGGAGGAGGAGAACCCACTGTTTCTCTGAACTTTTGCTCTCTGAACAGTCATTTTTCATCTTCCTTGACTTTGCTCTGATCTCTTCCTTATGGAACATACCTGTAGAGTCTTGTGTCCTGTCTTTTGGGATGTCTCTAGCCAGGGACTACGTCAAGATAAGGAATAAAAGCTTAGTTTTGCCCCTGCAGCTCTCCTCCTCACATGTCAGGGATGGGAAGAGAGTTTTCAGGTCTCATCCCCTGTTGTGGTGGGATCTGGGGAGGAAGAAATTCCATAGGCTGCAGGGAATGGAGGCTGCCCACTCACAGCCCGGGTAGCACTGCTAACCACCTACTCCAATGGGTCAGGACTTTTTTGCTGAAAGCTGTGGTGATTATCAAAATATTAAACAACCAGTAACACAGTCAAAATGGCTGCTGACCATAAACTGTAGATAATGAGACGGGAAAGATCGTGTGACCCCCTTCGCAGGTGGAAACTGGAGTGGCTTGTTTCACTCAGCCTGCTGCTGGCCACTCCACGCGGGAGCGTGTGAAAGTGAGTGTGAGAACTGGAGCAAATGAACACTGAAACTGGTTGGTCGCTCCTCTCTGGCGCGATCAGGCTCTGTGCGGGCCCTGCAGCAACATCCAAGTGTGTCACAACCAGTGCTCTTTCAGCTCTGCCGTCTAGGGATGGCCAAGTGCCAACCAGCTCAGTGGAAGGTCAGGGTGGTAGCCCCTGCCCTCTCAGCACCCAGGTTCTCGTCTGGTGTCCAGGAAAAATCAGGTCACGTGAACTGTTTAAAAGACGATGAATGCAGAAGCCTTTATTGAGTGGTGGGTGGCTGTCAGCAGAAAGCGGGGCTAGAAAGGGAATGGGAAGGTGATTGTTCTCTGAAACCTGGCAGTCTTCGGACGGGGCCCCTTTCCAGAACCACGCTGTCTGAGGTTAGCTGCATCTGTCTTAGTCTCTGACACTCACTTGCTTCTCTGCTCACTGCTTAGCCACTTGTATTCTCAACACTCAGCAACATGTATTGCTCTGCCAGCTGAAGTCTTTTATGGACACAGGCTAGGGGTGGGGCAGGTCAAAAAGGCAACATTTTGATGAAAAAACAGGGTCAGCTGTTTTCACTTATGGTGTGGTTCAAGGCTTAAGGGTGAGATTTAGCAGAGAGCCCAGCCCTTCTGTATCATGACCACCCTATGGATGTAAATAAGCTAAATATCAGCTCTGGTTGTAAGAACCAGGACTCCGATTCCAATCAGGCTAAATAAGACTCCTGCAGCTCTGGAACTGAGGGTGCGTGGGGGGTGGCTATGGTTTAAGCTTGGCTGGATCCTGAGGCTCCAATGCTGCTGCTATAGCTTTGTGTGGGCGTCTGTCAGTCTCTCTCCTCTGCCCTCCCTCTTTGGCTTGTCCTCTTCCTGCAGGCAAGGTCTCCTAATGCAATGAGGAAGATAGTTAATGAAAATCCCATGGAAACATCCTTCCAGTTTAGCAACCAGCCCCAGTGGGAAAGGCACTTCTCTCACTCTCTGCCTACATAGAGAAGGGCTCCACTGGGTCATCATAGCTCGTGCCTATTCCTAGGGCAGTCACTGTGGTCAGGGCAATGAGGTATGATGATTGACCCAATCTGGGTCAGTTGTTTCTGTGTGCATGTTTGTGCTTAATTGCATCATGAGACTCATATGGAACAGGGAAGAAACAGTTCCTCAAAAGAAACTGGGAGGTACTGGCAGACAAACATGAGAACCATATACTATCTACTTGTTGATAACAAGATGTTAGTAAAGAGTAGAAGAGCTCCTCTCACCACAAACTTGTGCACTGCTGTACTTGATTCAACTCCTATCTTGGCTGCTGCTTCTAAAATTGGTGGGAGGAAAATCCCAAAAGGTTGACTCATGGTAATTAGAGTAGTGAGCGAGGAAGGGACTGCCTGTGTGGCGTGGTTTTCTTTCTGTGGGTTTACAGATGAATTATTGGGTGCTCTACTTCTGCCTTTCCCTGGGGGTGTCTAGTAGACACCAGTGCAGGGCAGGGAAGGTGAGGGGGCTCAGGCCACCTCCCCAGCAGCTCGCTCTCCTGAAATGGCATCCATGCACACCTCCCTGCCATGCACATGCAGCGTTTCTGTGCAGGGCGTGGAGACACAGTTCCTTGTGGTGCAATGAGAGGTTGCATTAATATGACTCACTCCGTTTTTTAAAGGTTTATTTTTAACAGTTGTGAGTGGGTTAGGGTTAGAAGGTAGTTGATGTTTAGGTATGAGTGGGAACCTGCCTCCCATTTTCATTCACTATAATTGGATGTGGATGGGTTTTTTGAGCAGACAGTAGGATGAGAGAGGGGGCTTAAAGAAAGGAGGAGAGGGCCCACAATGGGAGATTGCCCCAGGCAGAGCAGCTGGAGAGCAAAGAAGATTTATAGCTGGAGGTGGGCACAGCAAACAGAAAGGGAAAAGAGGAAAAGGATGTGGGTGGAGATGGATGGAGATACAGGGAGTGAGGAAGGTGCAGAGAGAGGGGCTGGTGGAGGATTTGAAAGCCAGGAGTGATTTAGTGAAGCAGTGATATGGAAAGAAGGATTTGAGAGTTGCGGTGTTTGTGAATCAGCCATGCAGATAAATATTTTAGCCATTGTGATAGAAAATATGTATCACAATTCATGGGATGTACAAACAAAACCTAGGAGGGTAAAGATTACAGATGGATGTCCACCGTCACCACTATTTTGCTAATTTGATTCTGTAGCCCCTTAAACAGTAGCTAACTCACTTTTATTGAATGCCCTTTATATGCCAAGGATAGAGCTAACCACATTACCAGCATTGTCTCATTTCATGCTCATAACAATCCTATGAACAGGTGCTATTTAGCAACCCTATTTTATAGATGGAGAAATAGGCTTGATGGCCCAGTGTTTTAGTTTCATAGGGCTGCTGTATCAAAGTACCACAAACTGGATGGCTTGGAACAACAGAAACTTATTGTTTCTCAGTTGCGGAGGTTGGAAGTCTGAAATCAAGGTGTCAGCAGTGCCATGCTCCCTGTGAAGGTGCTAGAGAAGGATCTATTCCAGGGCTCACTCCTGGCTTTTGGTAGTTTCTTGGCTTGTAGCAGTAACTCCAGCCTTCGCATGGCATTCTCCCAGTGTATGTCTGCCTCTTCACATGGCATTCTTTCTATAAATGGATAAATTTTGGATGAGGGGCATATCCAACCCCAGGATGACTTCATTAACTAATTTTAACTGCAACGACCCTATTTCCAAATAAATTCACATTCTGAGGCACTGGGGATTAGGACTTCAACGCATGAATTTGGGAGGAGGGATATAATTCAACCTGTAACACCCTGGAACCCATGGACACCTGGGGTCCTGTGTTGGCAGTGCTCCTAGCCTGTTCCCACCTCCTCTGGGGCCTCTGGCAAGGACAGGCATCCCCCTGCTCTGCAGCTGGCTCTGGGGCTCAGCTGTGGTGCACACACTGCAGTGACAGCCTTGGCCTGATGGGCTGGAGTCATTGCCAGGGGGCAGGTGCTCTGGCCCGGCCGCCGTGGCAGCTGTGTCTTTGTCATCACTGCCATGTCTTGCTGACCCTCTGGAGAACCTCCTGCCACTCTTTGTCATTTTTTGTTTGTCCTCTGTGAAATAGACTCACAGCCTCCATCTATGTGCTTTTCCATCTACGATGCCTGTGTAATTGTTTCATAAATGCTTTTGGAAAATGATTTATTTCCATTGCAAATGCACCATGATTCACTTTTGCCTTTCTATCTATGGATTTAAAATGGACCTACACTCCCCCTGCCAAAACCCCAGGAAGGCAAATGTAAACAGTGTACCTGCCCAGGGGTCCCACTATGTTTGAGAATAAAATTATCACCATCCTTTCTCTTCCTTAGACTGTCTTCAAAAGCTGAGGCCTGTCCCACTACTTCCTGGGCTGGTTTCTGCACAGTAGCATATTTGAGAGGGAACTGTGATTTGAATGATTCTGTCAGTTCCCCAGCAAAGCAAGCCTCATGCTTGTCACTCCTCATTCTTATTTGGAAGTCTATAGAGGACACACACAGTCACATTCCCCTTTACTGTATAATGTTCCAATCAGCAGCCAGCATAATAAAATCCAATTAATATGTTAGGCTGTTGTGATTCTAAAAATATTTCACATCCGCCTGAGGGGCTAAGGAAATTGGAGGAATCAAGGTATTACTGCACACCTGTAATTTGCAGAAAAGTTCTTCAATCATTTTTGGAGGCGGTAGATCTGTTCTTGAGAAAACAAAAATAGATCAGCTCTCCAAAATGAGGCTGCCTGTGAGATTGTTCCAGTGATCCTTTATTCAGATGCCAGGCCCTGCGTGCAAGTCTAATGATCCCTTGGTTCAGATATATATGAATTATTAAGGTCAGTTAATTAACACATTTTTCTTCTGCTGAAGTAATTAGATGAATAGAGCTCTTGCCCTCTTTTTGGCTTTCCTGGCAGTTGCTCAGGGCTGAATAGAGGCAGTAAACATATTGCCAAACAAATGCTAACCAGAGAAGTAATTTTTCGGTTTCCATTTGATTTTTGAAGTGTTATCCTGCAACTGAAATAAGCTGCTACTTGGGGATGGTAAGGGAAGGCAGTGGGGAAAAAGAGAAAGGTGAAGAATGAGCAACAAGCCCTCATACAAATCTACCTGAGAGCATCTTATTGATCCCCAATATTCATTTGTCATTCCACCTAATTTTTTAAAAACTTCCTTCACAACATCTCTATGTCATTTGTACAAAAGTTATCCTAAGTGAATATTTATTACAGCTGTTTGCATGAATATTCCCAAGCCATTTCCTTTCTGTCCCTAGTGTGGCCACAACATTTTAAGTGGCCAGAAATTAGGATCTGGTATGTTTAAAGTGGTTTGTTTGTAATATGTGACTCTTGATTTTTCTAGGTCAGTGGTTCCCCACACTGCCTTTGTACCAGAGTCATCTGGGGGCACACAAGAAAGAACACATTCCCAGCCTTTACCTAAGATTGATGGTCTCAGCATCTCTGGGGACTGGCCTGGAAATATGAGTTTAAAACATTTCCCAGGGTCAATCTGATGGTCAGTCAGGGTGTGGGAGGTGCTGTTCTTGGTAATGAAGATGGAAATGTCAACACTCAGGAGCTCTCCTTCTCTTTGCAGACAGGTGAACTGTGATCATTCTACACCCTAGGCCTAATGGCCAGTCCAGGGAAGCCTCCTGAGTTGGTCCAGTCAAACACATGAAATGGCACTGATGGCTTAGTCTGTGGGTGTGATATGCATTACTCAGGATTGCTTGATGTTTTTGTCTCCAGGGTCTGTGCTGGAGCAAGCAGCATTTCATGAAAATTGCCTGCTTAGGAGGCAGTGTCCCATAGAAGAGAAAGATAAAGACATGGGTAACAACTTTCAGACTCCAAAAGCTCCAGTTTTTTCACCTGTGAAACAGGTTTAATCATAACAACCCATGCAGCTGTGAGGCAGGAACAAGGTGATATGTGTGTGAGTCCTAAGTAAGTTTTAAAGCACTGTATTCATGGAAGGATGATGAGGATGAGAGTGATACTGATTTCAGCAAAGCTCTGATAGAGATAAAGGAGTATAGTGGAGGGTTGGAGAAGAAGAGATAGAAATTTTGCTGTCCTTAAGGGTGGGACAGGTGGCCTAGCAGCATCATGCCTGAAACACAGTCAATAAATGCTTCCTTGCTGACCATTGCCTGGCTGAAGTTCTGTGTGATTCCCTTGCTATGTCTTTCCCATATTTAGTAAAATGTAATGATCACTTTTCCTGGTTTTAACAACATTTTGCTTTCAAAAATATCATGGATGCAAGGAAGTTCCCTCACAGTGTGATTCGCCACAGCTCCACACCTCCCAGGAATGGTCCTGCGGACAGGCCAGTGCCTCGAGGCATGTGGGGTGGGCTGGTCTACAGCACTCACCTTAGGAACTTGGGGACTTCATGAGGGGCCCGACTGCATGAAAACTTGCTAGAATTTCCACGAAAAATGAGGGAGAAAGCATTATGATTGGTAGTAGGGCTCACAGGCAGTAAAGATTAGAACCCACGGTGAAAAGAGGGGATGAAAACGGCTCCAGTTTGAACTTTTTGAAATGGCAGAGTTGAGGCACGTGGGCTCTGTAGCTGGGATCCTGGGTCACATTCGTTGACAGTTGGGAGGGATAGCAGAACCTAAGTGCTTTACATGCATTATCTCACCTAATTCTTACAACAGCTCTAAAGCAATATAGTATAGAAAGAGGGGCACAATCCCTGATTCACATTTGGAAACCCCAAAATCTTTGAAAGCCTCAAGCTTTTCATAATTCATTTGAATGTGAAATGAGCCTGACCTGAAATCTTCTGACAGAAAAACTTAACTAGAACTTATGTGAGACTTTTTCTAGTTTTGATTTATCCCACTTGTGAATATGTATGTTTTGCTGCAGAAATGTTAATGAATTTGATTACAGAGGAGTGCATCAGAGCTCGCTGGGTGTGTTACATAATACATGGTATATACAACATGTTACTGTTCTATCATCCAGAAATCTGAATTCTGAAAACACGTGTGACCTTCTCCCAGAGTTTTGGAATAGGAATTTTCATTCTGTTTCTCCACTTTCACAGAAAAAAATGAAGCTTAAATCAGTGAAGTATTAGGTTGGTGCAAAATTGCATTTTTTTTGCCATTACTTTCAATGGCAAAAGTCACAGTTACTTTTGCACCAACCTAATAATTTGCCTAGGGTCACAAAGCTGCTAAGTCAGGAACCATGGTTGTGCCCCAAGCCTATTGTGAGATATTCTGCTAAGAGTTGCTGTTTCTTCCTTGGTTTTGAATCCCTTTCCCAAAAGCTTGCCTTTTTGTCCTGGTTTGTGTGGCAGGCTCCAGGAGGAGGGATGTGTGTGTGTGTGCATTGTGGGAAGTGGAGTCAGGTCTTTTTGCTTAGCTACCCATACTCAGGCTGCCTTGTTCTGTAAATACCTTGTTTTTCCTAAAACACAAGTCTGATCATCCCACTCACCTACTTAAAAGCTTCTAGTGTACTCTACATAATAGCAAAGACAAGGAATTAACCTAAATGCCCATCAATGGTAGACTGGACACAGAAAAGGTGGTACATATACACCAAGGAATACTATGAAACTATACGAAAGAGCAAGATCATGTCCTTTGCAGCAACATGGATAGAGCTGGAGACCACTATCCTTAGCAAGCTAACACAGGAACAGAAAACCAAATACCACACGTTCTTACTTATAAGTGGGAACTAAACATTGAGTACACATGGACATAAGGGAACAACAGATACCAGGGCCTGTTTGAGGGTGGAGGATGGGAAGAGGGTGAGGATCGAAAAACTGCCTGTTGGGTACTATGCTTATTACTTGGGTGACAAAATAATCTACACACCAAAACCCTGTGGCACACAATTTATATAACAAACTCGCACATGTATTTCTGAACTTAAAAGTTAAACAGACAAACAAACAAAAAAACCTTTTAGCACTGCTAGAAGGTCAAGTCCAAGCTCCTCAGAATGGAATATAAAGATGCCCTGCACGGGCTCCCGGCTGGCTGTAGTAGCATGGGTGGTTAAAAGTATGGACTCTAGAGCTGTATCATGGGGTAAAGCCTTTCTTCTTGCTGCCCCCTAGGTGTGTGTAACCTGGGCAAGTCTCCTTTCTGCCTTAGTGTTTTATTTTTTATTTTATGTTTTCTGAGATGGAGTCTTGCTCTGTTGCCCAGACTGGAGTGCAGTGGCACAATCTTGGCTCATTGCAACCTCTGCCTCCTGGGTTCAAGAGATTCTCCTGCCTCAGCTCCCAGAGTAGCTGGACTACAGGCACCCGCCACCACACCTGGTTGATTTTTGTATTTTTAGTGGAGATGGGGTTTCACCATGTTGGCCAAGCTGGTCTCAAACTCCTGGCCTCAGGTGATCCACCTGCCTCAGTTTCCCAAACTGCTGGGATTACAGGTATGAGCCACCACACCCAGCCTGCCTTAGTATTTTATAATGTAAGGCTGATAGAGTCATCCACTTCCTAGGGTTGTAATGAGGCATGAATGAGTTAATACAATGTAAAATGGTTAGAACAATGTAAGCAGTAGGCACTCAAATGACACTATTGTTTTCATGGTTTCTCTGGCCTTGTTGTTTGCTGCCTGGACTCCTACCTGTCCCCATCTGACCACACGCTTTGACCATTGCTTCCAGAACAAGGAAGACTGAAGCAGCCTGCTCCCCCTGTTGCGTGCTTTTTCCTTTCCTTTGTCCTATTGTCTGCCTGTCAAACACCTGTTTATCTTGGACAACTCAGTTCAAGAGCCATCTTCTCCTTAAAGACTTCCCCAGTTTGCTTTCCTCCTTCCTGTTCTTCGGGTCTCCACGATACCACATTTGTATTTCTGTCACGACCACCAACAGTATTTTAAAGTCCTTATTGTTGTCCTGATCTGTTTCTTTGCCTGAATTTTAAGCCCCTTAAGAACAATTCCCCTATATGTTTGTATCTCCAGTCCCTGGCAGAGAGTCTAACACAAGCCATATAATCAATGTGTGTGGGTAAATGCTATAAAGAGAACTCGTTCCAACTTGGGTAGGAATTTCTGCTATGGATGCTATTTACAAGCAACAGAACCCACTCTTGCTAATTTGAGCTGAAAAGGAACATATTAAAAGATAGCTCACAGAATTTCCAAGAAGCCACAGAATAGGGCTTTGGATGTTTTATAGCCAGGAATAAGACGCAAGTCACATCAGTGGGTTGTTCTGGTGGCGGTCCTCCTGCCATGCTGAGCCAGTACAGGGATTTGCCTTGCTGACATTGAGCATGGGGCACTACCTCCAGACTGTTGCTGCTGCTTCCGCTGAAAGCAGAATGTGTCTGTGGCCACCCTCTGCTATCCTCACCAGCATGCTATCACATAGTGCCTGGGTGGTGCCTTTTACTTGTATTGCTTTCTCCCAAATTGAAATCTCCCATGGATGCACCTGACTGGTGGAGCCTAGGTCAAAGGCTTCTACATAGAATGCAAGGGAGACTAGCAAGGAGAAGGCATCTAGTTTAAGAAAGCATGGATTCATAAAGTGGGAGTGCCCAAGTGCAGAAAAGGGGATTTCAAAGATACTGAATGGCCAGAATATGTGGTGAGAATGACCATGGCAGTGAGAATTGACACCAGCAGCAGCAGTGGTGGTAAAGGGGTGATGGCTGGACCAGGCTGTTATGTGGTGAGAGGAGCGGATTTCAAGGGCAACAGGAGGGGATCTTCAATGGGGTTGGAGCATGAGATACCTAAGACTCTGTAGAAAAATAAGGGAGACGTTTGAGCTTAAAGTTCCA
>NW_012106341.1:2290625-2302311 GCF_000951045.1 Mandrillus leucophaeus
GCTCTGTTGCCCAGACTGGAGTGCAGTGGCACAATCTTGGTTCACTGCAACCTCTGTCTCCTGGATTGAGGCGATTCTCCTGCCTCAGCCTCCCAAGTAGCTGGGATTGCAGGCACCCACCACCACGCCCAGCTAATTTTTGTATTTTGAGTAGAGATGGGGTTTTACCATGTTGGCAGGCTGGTCTCAAACTCCTGACCTCAGGTGATCTGCCCACCTCAGCCTCCTAAAGCGCTGGGATTACAGCCGTGAGTCACCACACCCGACCAACCACTGATTTTCTTAGCTGAGTTTTTCATTGCCCCTCCCTAATCTTCTCCATCAAGACTGATGTCCTCTGGAAAAACGAGGATCACACTCACGTATCACAATTGCTTTCTTTTAAAAAATGCTGGCTATGAGGGATTCATTGGTAACAAAAACGAGGAACTCTTCATAATCTAAATCAGTGCTGTTCAACGAATGTTCTAGATATGCACTGCTGATGTGGTAACTGTGAGCTACACGTGGCTATCAAGCACTTGAAATGTGGATAGTGTGATTGAGAAACTGTTAACATTTTGTTTAGGCAATTTAAATGTAAATAGCCACCTATAGTCAGGGGCTAACTTATTAGATAGTGCAGGTGTAGATAATTTGATCTGTTTAGGAAGGCAAAAGAGATCACTCTATTTGTAAAATTTAAAAACGTATTTGAAGCTGGTCATGGTGGCTCACATCTGTAATCCCAACAGTTTGGGAGGCTGAGACCAGTGGATCACTAGAGGTCAGGAGTTCGAGACCAGCCTGGGCAACATGGTGAAATCCTGTCTCTACTAAAAAATACAAAAATTAACTGGGTATGGTGATTTGCACCTGCAATTCCAACTACTGGAGAGGCTGAGGCATGAGAATCACTTGAACCCAGGAGGCAGAGGTTGCAGTTAGCCGAGATTACGCCACTGCACTCCAGCCTGGGTGACAGAGCAAGGCTCCATCTCAAAAAAAAGCAACAATGAAATAAAACATATTTTAAAATATATCATAGACTGGCACATAACCAAGTGTAGTTTGTTGGCAAAAATCCACTTTTTAATGGATAGAAATATTTTGGGGCATGATGATTTAGCAACAAATATAGAAAAAGTGAGATAGTAAATTTAATTCTCTTTTTGTTTGTTTTTTAGATGGAGTCTTGCTTTTTTGCCCAGGCTTGAGTGCAGTGGTACAATCTTGGCTCACTGCAACCTCTACCTCCTGGATTCAAGCGATCTTCCCACCTCAGCCTCTCAAGTAGCTGGGACTGCAGGTATGGGCCACCACACCCAGCTAATTTTTCTGTCTTTAGTAGAGATGGGGGTTTCACCATGTTGGCCAGGCTGGTTCCAAACTCCTCCTGACCTCAGGTGACCCGCCCAACTCAGCCTCCCAAAGTGCTAGGATTATAGGTGTGAGCCACTGTACCCAGCTGTGAACTTAATTCTTAATAGTGATTCTGCACTTTAAAGTTTGTTAAACTAAAGATCTTAAAACTGGGGTTTGCAGTAACAATATTTTCCAACTAGGACATTTTGGAAACTGCTTATTTGTCAACAAAATAAAAATGGCCAAATGTTTGGGACTGTGGTCTTTGAATCACACATCAGAGTCACTGTGGCAGGTCATTATAACACAGATTGCAGGGTCTCACTTTTAGAGCTTCTGATTCTGTAAGTCTGCGGGGAGCTGAGGATGAACATTCCTCACAAGTTCTCAGGTGATGCTCATACCGCTGGTTTGGGGATCACATTCCAAGAACCCCTGACTTAAAGAAATGCTCTTTTAAAATTTAACTTTTTCCTTTAAGGACATCTCAGAATCTTTCATCGTTAAGTATTGCTGTGGTCCTCTGAAACTCCCAGAGGGAGCGGTATATGAGAGATATCCCATATAATTTGATCATAAAACCCTTTCCCTTAGGGTAAACCAAGGACTATAATTGGAGAGACACAATTCTATGAAATTCAACTGAATTCAACATAAAGCTTAGT
Source organism: Mandrillus leucophaeus (assembly GCF_000951045.1). Classification (NCBI taxonomy): domain Eukaryota; kingdom Metazoa; phylum Chordata; class Mammalia; order Primates; family Cercopithecidae; genus Mandrillus; species Mandrillus leucophaeus. The sequence continues at coordinate 2,292,635 of NW_012106341.1, forward strand.
TTCCTCATTCTTCCGCTTCCTCAGTCCAGCCACAAAACTAGGGTTCCATGGGCTCAGTTCTAGGCTGCTTTCTGTTTTCCGTCTACCCTCTCCCCAGAGGGAGCTCATCTGGGGCCATGACTTTAAATGCTGATGATGCTCCATTTGACATCTCCTGCAATCTCTCCTCTGAACCCCACATAGTGCATCCACTGTGTACTTAGCATTTTCATCTCAAACTGAATGAGTCCTGAACTGAACTCTTGTTAATTATTCCTCCGACCCACTCTGATTCCTCTCCTGGTTTTCCCTACTCAGGAAATGGCATCACCACCCACCATCTGGGTTGTCATCAAATCCATCAGCAATAGTTGTTATTTCTGCAAAAAAAAAAAAAAAAAAAAAAAAAAGTGTATAAGAATGTATGTGTTGGGTGTGATTCTGTTCTGCGGGGCTGTTCCCTGGAGCAGTAGTCATTTATCTCTGTTTGCCTTCTCTCCCACTTAAGTGCATGCCGCCACTCCATGGAGGATTCGATGAACAGGGATATGAGTCCCTTGAGGCCCCAGAACTATCTTTTCAATTGTGAACCAAAGGCCAACAAAGATGATCACTTTAAGGTGAATGATGATGAAAATGAGCTCCAGTTATCTTTAAGAACCATCAGTTTAGGGGCTGGTGCAAAATATGAATTGCACATTGTTGAAGCAGAAGCAATGAATTACAAAGGTAGTCCAATTAAAGTAACACTGGCAACTTTGAAAATGTCTGTACAGGCAACAGTTTCCCTTGGGGGCTTTGAAATACCACTACCTGTGGTCTTACAATTGAAGTGTGGTTTAGGGCCAGTGCATATTAGTGGACAGCACTTAGTAGCTGTGGAGGAAGACGCAGAGTCAGAAGATGAGGAGGAGGAGGATGTGAAACTCTTAAGTATATCTGGAAAGTGATCTGCTCCTGCAGCTGGTAGCAGGGTTTCATGGAAAAAAGTAAATCCTGCTGTGAAGACGATGATGATCATGATGAAGATGATGAGGAAACTGAAGAAAAAGCTCCAGTGAAAAAATCTGTATAAGATATACCAGCCCAAAATGCACAAAAATAAAACTAGAATGGAAAAGACTTAAAACCACCAACACTCAGATCAAAAGGTCAAGACCAGGCGTGGTGGCTCACGCCTGTAATCCCAGCACTTTGGGAGGCTGAGGCGAATGGATCATGAGGTCAGAAGATCGAGCCCATTCTGGATAACATGGTGAAACCCCGTCTCTATTTAAAAATACAAAAAATTAGCCAGGTGTGGTAGCGGGCACCTGTAGTCCCAGCTACTCGGGAGGCTAAGGCAGGAGAGTGGCGTGAACCCGGGAGGTGGAGCTTGCAGTGAGCCGAGATTGCGCCACTGCACTCTGCCTGGGCGACAGAGTGAGACTCCATCTCAAAAAACAAAACAAAACAAAAAAAACAGGAATAAAAAATCTCCTGAAACACCAAAAGGACCTAGTCCTGTAGAAGACATTAAAGCAAAAATGCAAACAAGTATAGAACAAGGGAGTTCTCTTCCTAAAGTGGAAGCTAAGCTCATCAGTTATGTGAAGAATTGCTTCCAGATAACTAACCAGGAGGCTATTCAAGATCTCTGGCAGTGGAGGAAGTCACTTTAAGAAAAGAGTTTAAACAATTTGTTAAAAAACTTTCATCTCATTTCATTTCTGTAACAGTTGATATCTGGTTGTCCTCTCTGTAATGCAGAGGGAGAGCTTTCCCTACTGTGTTTAATAAATGTTTTCCAGGTTCCATCGCCAAGAATGTGTTGTCCAAAATGCCTATTTGGTTTTTAAAGATGGAACTCCACCCTTTGGTTTTAAGTATGTATGGAATGTTGCAATATGACATAATGGTAGCAGTGGTCAGACATGGAAATGATGGAGAGACAAAAATATATATGTGAAGTAAACTCAGTATTTTAATAAAGTAAGAGAAGAGTGTATGTGTCTATACTTAAACGTGATTGCAACCATAATACATGTATGCATGTGTGTGCATGTGTGTATGTATACATAGATAAATGTGTCTCCTTTTATCCATCTGTAACGCCACATGCTAGATCAAGACGTAAGTCATCTTTGATATATCACCACATTCTTTAAAAAATGGATGACCCCTATTTCCCCAGGTCATGCCTTCATGGAGGTTACTATGAGGTCATAATGTAAGAAAGAAAAAAGGTATTTCTCTACCTCTGTTCCTGTCTGTAATTGTGGAAATGGAGATGGCTCTCAGATTTCTCCAGCTGGTTCAGAAAGCCCCATAGATGCCTCACATGAGCTTAGGAGCCAGCACTCTCTGCCAGACTGCTCCCTCTTCCTCCCTCTGTCATTCTCTTCCACATCTCCCCGATTCCAGTAGGAGGCAGGTCCAACTTCATGCCCAGGCTGCTGTATCCCTCTGTTCTGGTGAGCTCCACATTCCCTAGAAGTGAGAAGTGATGATTAACTCCTTCATACTCTGTTACACAGGCCAGAGGAGTATTGTTTTTCATGCTCTGTACCTGACTGAAAATTTAGTGAAAGAAATCTTTTATTTTTCACTTCGTGTATTCCAGGCTTTTTTGCTGTGACTCAGGCAAACAACTGTCCCTAAATCTCCTTTTCCTTCTCGTACTGACCTAGTGTTCTTGGACCAACTTTGTATAACTTTATTCTCCTTTCTCTTAGGAATACTTTTAAGAAGTGTCTTCTTATTCCTCCTGCAAATAGAACTGGGTAAGTTCTGCCCCACTGGCCTTTCTTATTTTCTTCCTGCAGTGTACCCAACCTCTGGCTTCCTTTGCATCCTGCCTGCCACGTTGGCATACACTTTTGTGTTTGTGTATGTACATGTGTGTGTTTATATATAAGTTGTATGTCTACTTATTTCCACTGCTCTGTAGGCTCTTCTTTTTGCCGTGGCCTGCATTGTTTTTGGTGACCATCAAAAGCAGTGTACAAAGGTCAGAGAGGTAGATTTTGTCCTTCCAACTATGTTGCAAATCTAAAGATGATTAGATCCCTGAATATAGGTTCCTTAAACTCAATCGACCTTATTCACATTAAAAAAAAGATTCAAATTGCAACCTGAGCTTCAGAGGAGCGTGTCATCGAAAGGCAGGACTTCCTTTTTCTTTCTTTTTTTTTTTAATATTATACTTTAAGTTCTAGTGTACATGTACACAACGTGTAGGTTTGTTACATATGTATACATGTGCCATGTTGGTGTGCTGCACCCATTAACTCGTCATTTACATTAGGTGTATCTCCTAATGCTAGCCCTCCCCCGTCCCTCCTCCCCCTTCCCCACAACAGGCCCAAGTGTGTGATGTTCCCCTTCCTGTGTCCAAGTGATCTCATTGTTCAGTTCCCACCTATGAGTGAGAACATGCGGTGTTTGGTTTTCTGTTCTTTCGATAGTTTGCTGAGAATGATGGTTTCCAGCTGCATCCATGTCCCTACAAAGGACACAAACTCATCCTTTTTTATGGCTGCGTAGTATTCCATGGTGTATATGTCCCACATTTTCTTAATCCAGTCTGTCACTGATGGACATTTGGGTTGATTCCAAGTCTTTGCTATTGTGAATAGTGCTGCAATAAACGTATGTGTCCTTGTGTCTTTATAGCAGCATGATTTATAATCCTTTGGGTATATACCCAGTAATGGGATGGCTGGGTCAAATGGTATTTCTAGTTCTAGATCCTTGAGGAATCGCCACACTATTTTCCACAATGATTGAACTAGTTTACAGCCCCACCAACAGTGTAAAAGTGTTCCTATTTCTCCACATCCTCCCCAGTACCTGTTGTTTCCTGATTTTTTAATGATTGGAAGGGCAGGACTTTCTACCTGTCCGACCCTCAATTCTGCTATTTCTATTAATGCCAGCCTTTCCTCGGTACTCAGTGCACACAGGGGCTGCAGACACTATTGGGAGTCATGGCACCTTAAGCACAGTTTAGCACAAGTGCTACCTTGATTGCTCTTCAGAAACCTGATGTGCAGATGGAGCCTCTTTTTAGGTCTTCGTTATTAGCAGTTTATCACGTAGCATAATGTCACTTAGGCAACATGGTGCAGTTATGGTGATATAATTTAAAAATCAATACACAAGGAAGAGTTTGTGAATTAAATGTGGCATTTAATTTTTCAGGTGTAAAATAGCACAAACATAGATTTAAAACACATTTAAAGGTAAACCATGCCTGTGGTCAGTTACTCCTCTTTGTAGTCCAGTCCCCAATAAATACACAATTTAAAGATTAAATAATTTAGAGATTCATTTTGGACTGTACGCCAGTTTAATTCCAAATCATTCACATCATTGGATGGATCTAGTTTTCACTTGAGATGTTAAAAAAGTTTTAAAATCCTATGCTAGAAAGGTAGTTTAAAGAAAGGAAATCAATTGACCTTATTCACATTAAGGAAAGATTTAAACTGCAGCCTGAGCTTCAAAGGATTGTGTCATTGAAGGGCAGCACTTTCCACCTGTCCACCTCTCAGTCATGCTATTTCCATCAGTGCCAGCCTTCCCCCAGCTCTCAGGACACACAGCGGCTGCAGAGACTGTCGGGAGTCACACACCCCGACTGCACCACATTGCCTAAGTGTGATGTTTAAAGAAGGGAAAATTCTTAGCTCCTGGGAGGGAGGGGCAAAAGGGTCGGGTATTGAGCCAAAAAGGCCATTCCTGACTTGGCATTTCCTGAGAATTCTGAATGCCTGCTTCAGTGCCATCACAGATGTACCAATTGTGTCAGCATTAGCTTTCTGTTTTTCTCTCCAGAGCAATGGTTTCCAAATTTAGCTGTACAACAGAATCACCTGGGGTGCCTATTAAAAACACAGATTCTTAATCCATTTGGGTAATCAGATTTTGTAGGTCTAGGGTAGAGGGTAAGACCAACTCACCCTTAGAGGTGTTCACAGTGCTTTGAATTCACTTGCCTCAGGGATTTTTGCCTAGGAAAAAGCACAAGCTGAAGACTAGCTCTTCTAGTTTTGCATGGAAACCGAAATTCAGAGTGGCAGCTGCTGCTAGATGACTTTGGTCCCAATACGATTTCTTATAAAGTATTTGGAACAGCTTTTCATTTCATCTCAATTTTCTTTTACCCTTCTCTTTAAATTAGATTATTTGTTCAAAATTTTATTGCTTGCCTGGCAAATATTTGATAGGATACCATGTACCCCCACAAATGCACTCATTATGATACTATTATTAATTATTAATTGCTTCCAAATAGAATCCTTCAGTAAGCATATTTTTTGGCAAGTATCATGCTTTCAGAATTATATCAGTTGTTCAAAGAAGTGTTCATAGGGCCGAGTGCGGTGGCTCATGCCTGTAATCCCAGCACTTTGGGAGGTCGAGACAGGTGGATAACTTGAGGACAGGAGTTCGAGACCAGACTGGCCAACATGGTGAAGCTCTGTATCTACTAAAAATAAAAAAAAAATAGCTGGTTGTGGTAGTGTGTGCCTTTAATCCTGGCTACTCAGGAGGCTGTGGCAGGAGAATCGCTTGAACCCCAGAGGTGGAGGTTGCAGTGAGCTGAGATTGTGCCACTGAACTCCAGCCTGGGCGACAGAGCAAGACTCCATCTCAAAAACAAAACAAAACAACACCAACCAAACAAACAAAAAACAAAGAAGTATTCATAGTCCATTTGGCTATAATTTACAATGTGTACTTATTCCATTTAAATTTCACGTGTGGTCTGTGTAATAATAATGGTATTTTAAATATATGTATATATGGATGCTTCTATTTGTAAGTGGGTAAAAACGTAATCAGCTATTTCCTCTCTGGAAGTGACATGTAAAGTAAAAATATAATCTCCACCGTCATATTAGCATTTTAAGAAATGGGTTGGTAATCAGAGAAATTTAAATAGTAGATGCAAACAAAACTATGTACATTATTATAAACATTTTTTCAATTTGAATGTTCAAAACCTACAAGTTCTCATTATATCTTCCCAAAGGGTGATTAGAGGAGACAGAATCACCTGACTTGAATAAATCCATTTTTTGCAGTGTAATAACTCTCTGATTTTAAATTCACCATTCAAGTAAAGGTCTAATATTACCTATGTTGCACTCATTAAATTTGAAAAGGTTGTGATTATGTAAAGGTCTAATATTACCTATGTTGTACTCATTAAATTTGAACGGCTGTGATCTTTTTTATTCACTAAGAGACTAGTCTCTATCCTTTGCCAGGCTCAGATCTATGCCTGATGGCCAATTGCATGGAATGGCTGGTAGCAGCCAAGGCTTATGGATTCACAAAAGAGCGAGTGCCAAGGAATAGAAATTACTTACCTCATCCTTGATTTCCTTGCAAACCATTGATCAAATTATACCCAAAGCTTGTGATTTATTGCAGTTAAACATTTCTCCTTCCTCTCTATCTTGCCTTTTTAAAGAATATGGCTGTTTTTCATTTTTTTTTTTTCCCTTCAAAGTTCAGTTGCCTATGGGATCAGAATTTTCTTGCAGGAGACAGTTTTTGTCATGGTAAACAATTTTTACCTAAAGGCAGTTCTTGCTCTAGGAAGCATTTTGTACATAAAGTAGAAGTTGACTCCTTTTGGGTGCCTGCTCAGCTCACCATAACCACCACATCTCCACTTTCATTTGGGAGCTCTCTCTTGATCCACAGGGATGGGCTACCGATAGCCATGTTTATATGTACAGCCTTGAATACCTTCCCCAGCCATGGGTGTTGACACTTGATCCACATTGAATCCACTATAGTCTCTTTCCTCAGAAAGTGAAGTTGGGATTCAGATGGAGATAAGATAGTCTCTGGGGATGACTATCAGTGTAACATGTGTCATTTAGCTCTGGGAGCAGTAATGCTGCAAAACACCCACAAATCTCAGGGTCACATGACCATCATCATTTATTTACACTCATGTATGTGTGCTTGCCAGGGATTTGGCTGATCTAGTCTGGGTCCAGCTGAGCAGCTCTATTCCATGTGCCTTTTATCCTCATGCTGGCACTAGTGGCCTATGCTGGAAAATCCTTATGGCAATGCCCAAAGTACAAGGATACCAGTGGAAATGTAACGGATCTCATAGAAGCTAGGCTTGGAAGTGGCGCTTTTGCTTCTGCCCCATTCTGTTGGCCAAATAAGTCAATGACTGACCCCAATGCACTCTCCCCCTTGATGGAACTGCAGTTATATGGCACAGGGCATGGATATGGACTGAAGGGATGAGTGATGGGTGGTGAGAAGAATCAAAGCCAGTGATATAGTCTATTATGCATGTGAACTTGGGTTTACCTGTGGGTGGCCATGTTCCTCCATGTAGACCACAAAATAGGGAGAGTGCATCTGTCTTGAAAAAGACTGACACAGATACTTAACAGAAAGGAGGGACAGCGAGTCCTGATGACTTTCCTATTTCTGGTTCTAGGTCTTTCCTGAGTCTGGCTACATCTCCATTCTTGGTTTCTGTGCAAGATCTCTGAGTCCTTTTAATAAATCCACTCTGTGGATTTATTAAACACTAAAAGGAAAATGGAAAGGAGGGCAAATAGAATTAGCTGATTTTTCTTAGGAGGAATCACAGTACCAACAAGAGCTCAGATTAGCCATAGCTGTGTGTGTGGCCAGGTGGGAGACATGGTAACTGTAAGCAGGTAAGTAGCGGGCAATTTTCCCAAATGAATTTCTTTAAAAAATTTTTAATTGGCAAGTAAAAATAGTATATATTTATGGTGTGCACCAAGATGTTTTGATAATGTATACCTCGTGCCAAGTGCATTTCTAAAATTACATATACATCAGGAACTTGAACAACTTCCAACTAAACAAGCTCAGTTGGAACAAGCTCCGGATGGTGCTCATAAGAAAGTATTGGAGGATCTTTCACTGTTAGTAAACTCCATTCTTTGTGGAACGTCTTTAAACTTCCATTGGGTACCTTTCCTCAACAGGAAAGTAAATAGAATGCAAAGCTGTATTGGTCAAGTAGAAGGGGGTATGTTACACATGGTTGATTACCTCCAAATTAGTATCTCCTGTCAGTTCTGACTTCTACTTTAAGCTCTGGATTTGCATATCCAACTGAGAGGGGAGATCAGCAGGACTTGTTTTCCAGTACTGGTCATGACCCCAGTCACGAGGCTGCTTATCTAAACAGAATGCAGTAAAGAAACTGAGGCTGGGTGTGGTGGCTCACACCTGTAATCCTAGCACTCTGGGAGGCCGAGGCAGGTAGATCACTAGGTAGGGAGTTCAAGAAACTGGCTGAAACCAGCTAAAACCAAAATGACAACAAAAACAATCTCTAGTTGCCCTCATTTTTCATTATACACTAATTATAAAGCATTAGCATACTAAAAGATACTCTCACCAGTACCATGATAATTTACAAACACCATGGCAATGCCCAGAAGTTACCTTATATGGTTTCAAAGGGAGAGGAACTCTCTGTTCAAGGAACTCCCCATTCCTTTTCTAGAAAATTCATGAATAGCCTGCCCCTTATTTAGCATATAATTAAGGAGTGGCTATAAATATAGCTAGCCAGCAGTCCACGTGTGCTACTCTGCCTATGGGCCAGCTCTGCTCTGTCCATGGAGTACCATTTTCCTGTACCCTGTTGCTCGAATAAACTTGCTTTGCTTTCACTTTATCAGTTGTCTCTTAAATTCTTTCCGGTGCAAAACCAAGAACCATCCTAGCTGAGCCCTAATTTTGGGATTTGTTTGCATCACAACTGCCTATGACATCCCTATTTGAATGTCTAATGGGCATCTCAAACTTAAAATATCCTAAACAAAGCTCCTGGCTCTCCATTCCCCTAAACTTGCTCCTCCGGAGTCTTTCTTACTATATGGCATGATACATCCTTTCATCTAATTGCTTAGGCCAAATACTTAAAAGACTTCCTTGATTCATCTTTTCCTTCCATTCAATCCGTCAGCCATACATTTGATTTTCAAAGTATATGCTGACTCTCATCATGTATCACCTTTATTTGGTTGCATTTGCCTGAGCCATCGTCATCTCTCACTGGTGTTCCCTGCTAACTGGTCTCCCCGTACCCTCTCTTGATTCTCTAAAGTCTATTTTTCTTACAGCAACTAGACTGGTCTCTATAAAACACCATCAGTCATTTCACTGTCCTTCTCCAAGCCCTACAGTGGCTTTCCATCACACCCCTAATAAAACTTACACTTTTCTTTTGGTTTGTTCTTTCACATCACTCAGGTTTTGCTCAACTATTACCACTTGGAGAGGCCTTACCTAATTATCTTCTCTAAAGCAACTGACCTGCTCTCCCTGCCCATTTCCTTAACCTTTATTTTTCTTCACAGTACTTATTGCTGCTTGAGGTTATACATGTATCATTTACTTGTTTGTTGAATGTAAAAATCCTCAAATACAGGGACTCTGCCATTTGTGTTGCTGTATTCTCAGCCTCTACAAAAAAGCCTGACACAGAGTAGATGTGCAACGAAGATATTTTCCATATGAGTAAAAAATGAATCTTGGGGTACAAGGTATTCAGGCTGACCATGTTGCACAACTCTTTTGGAGCCCATTTAGTCCACAGCTGCACATGGCATTTCTGAAGTTTGTGAAGAATAAGCCTATATAGTGAATATTTTACAAAGGGAATATTTCCTAAAATACTTTTGTAC
>NW_012106341.1:2302361-2308226 GCF_000951045.1 Mandrillus leucophaeus
CAGATTAGCCATAGCTGTGTGTGTGGCCAGGTGGGAGACATGGTAACTGTAAGCAGGTAAGTAGTGGGCAATTTTCCCAAATGAATTTCTTTAAAAAATTTTTAATTGGCAAGTAAAAATAGTATATATTTATGGTGTGCACCAAGATGTTTTGATAATGTATACCTCGTGCCAAGTGCATTTCTAAAATTACATATACATCAGGAACTTGAACAACTTCCAACTAAACAAGCTCAGTTGGAACAAGCTCCGGATGGTGCTCATAAGAAAGTATTGGAGGATCTTTCACTGTTAGTAAACTCCATTCTTTGTGGAACATCTTTAAACTTCCATTGGGTACCTTTCCTCAACAGGAAAGTAAATAGAATGCAAAGCTGTATTGGTCAAGTAGAAGGGGGTATGTTACACATGGTTGATTACCTCCAAATTAGTATCTCCTGTCAGTTCTGACTTCTACTTTAAGCTCTGGATTTGCATATCCAACTGAGAGGGGAGATCAGCAGGACTTGTTTTCCAGTACTGGTCATGACCCCAGTCACGAGGCTGCTTATCTAAACAGAATGCAGTAAAGAAACTGAGGCTGGGTGTGGTGGCTCACACCTGTAATCCTAGCACTCTGGGAGGCCGAGGCAGGTAGATCACTAGGTAGGGAGTTCAAGAAACTGGCTGAAACCAGCTAAAACCAAAATGACAACAAAAACAATCTCTAGTTGCCCTCATTTTTCATTATACACTAATTATAAAGCATTAGCATACTAAAAGATACTCTCACCAGTACCATGATAATTTACAAACACCATGGCAATGCCCAGAAGTTACCTTATATGGTTTCAAAGGGAGAGGAACTCTCTGTTCAAGGAACTCCCCATTCCTTTTCTAGAAAATTCATGAATAGCCTGCCCCTTATTTAGCATATAATTAAGGAGTGGCTATAAATATAGCTAGCCAGCAGTCCACGTGTGCTACTCTGCCTATGGGCCAGCTCTGCTCTGTCCATGGAGTACCATTTTCCTGTACCCTGTTGCTCGAATAAACTTGCTTTGCTTTCACTTTATCAGTTGTCTCTTAAATTCTTTCCGGTGCAAAACCAAGAACCATCCTAGCTGAGCCCTAATTTTGGGATTTGTTTGCATCACAACTGCCTATGACATCCCTATTTGAATGTCTAATGGGCATCTCAAACTTAAAATATCCTAAACAAAGCTCCTGGCTCTCCATTCCCCTAAACTTGCTCCTCCGGAGTCTTTCTTACTATATGGCATGATACATCCTTTCATCTAATTGCTTAGGCCAAATACTTAAAAGACTTCCTTGATTCATCTTTTCCTTCCATTCAATCCGTCAGCCATACATTTGATTTTCAAAGTATATGCTGACTCTCATCATGTATCACCTTTATTTGGTTGCATTTGCCTGAGCCATCGTCATCTCTCACTGGTGTTCCCTGCTAACTGGTCTCCCCGTACCCTCTCTTGATTCTCTAAAGTCTATTTTTCTTACAGCAACTAGACTGGTCTCTATAAAACACCATCAGTCATTTCACTGTCCTTCTCCAAGCCCTACAGTGGCTTTCCATCACACCCCTAATAAAACTTACACTTTTCTTTTGGTTTGTTCTTTCACATCACTCAGGTTTTGCTCAACTATTACCACTTGGAGAGGCCTTACCTAATTATCTTCTCTAAAGCAACTGACCTGCTCTCCCTGCCCATTTCCTTAACCTTTATTTTTCTTCACAGTACTTATTGCTGCTTGAGGTTATACATGTATCATTTACTTGTTTGTTGAATGTAAAAATCCTCAAATACAGGGACTCTGCCATTTGTGTTGCTGTATTCTCAGCCTCTACAAAAAAGCCTGACACAGAGTAGATGTGCAATGAAGATATTTTCCATATGAGTAAAAAATGAATCTTGGGGTACAAGGTATTCAGGCTGACCATGTTGCACAACTCTTTTGGAGCCCATTTAGTCCACAGCTGCACATGGCATTTCTGAAGTTTGTGAAGAATAAGCCTATATAGTGAATATTTTACAAAGGGAATATTTCCTAAAATACTTTTGTACATTACTTCTAGAGGATGAGGGATCAGAATGGCCCCCTACCCCCCAGTTGTAGGTGGTAATAAGCTGTGTAGATGAGCATCTTTCCTGGTTTATAGATGATGAAATAGAAGGCATCCCTCTATGTTTTCCATCCATCCTAACCTTCCATTTTCCCTCAGATCATATCAGGTTAATTTACACATAAGAGCTTCTGATTACTCTATGAACACGGTGGCTAGAAACAAGACTTTTACATATTAGAGAATAAGTCTATTTAATGATCCCTAAGTATTTCATCTAACTCAGAGTGGAAAAAAGGTAGATTTCCATAGCAGCCTTTGAGAGGGGAAGGAAATCCTGAGCTGTGGCATCAGGATAGCATGAGAAATTTCTGGGTCCCTTGGGTTTGTCCACATTCATATGGGAAGGGTTTATGTGTGTTAGGTGTGCGTACACCAGAGCCTGCTGTGTACCTTTGTCCTTCACTTTAATATGTCACAGCTTAATGAGATCCCTTACAGGATTACTTTTACTTCCCAGATCAATTGATCTTCACTCTTTGAGCTGTCTTAGCTGATGCAGAGAGAGCTGTACTTTTGAAGGTCCCTGACCACCCACAGGATTCTCCTTCACCCTCTCAGTCTACTGTCTAAGAGCTCACTGGAGTTGGTCAACTTCCCCTACATAGCCCAGCAAAAATGAATGACATTCTCATGTTTGGAATGTTTTTTCTTTTACCCCAGTGTCCTGATGACAGTTCAGTGTCAGTGCAACTCACTCTAGAATGTTTCTTTCCCCAAAACAATTTCCTCTTTATTTCCATTTCTGCCTTTCTGATTGGGAAACTCACCATTTCTTATGTGTGAATTTCTGGGCTACTTGAACAGGGTAGAAGTTCTGGGAGCTTTCCATGCCACCCCTCCCTTCGGTCTCCCATTTGAGTTCTGTATGAAATGTGAGATCCAGACAGTCATGGAGGTTTTCTGCTAAGCAATTCTTGCTTGACGTGATATCTAAAATTCGATTGATTTTTGGCTTCCATGCTGACTTGACTGACCGTGAGTGCTCTTAATTCACCTGAGATTTGGGCAGGAATTCTTGTTTTTAAAATTAAGCAGAAGCAGCAGCCAACTCTGTTTGAGAGGTCTTAAGCAAATTTACAGCCTCAAATGTTAATCTGAAAGTCAATCTCAATTGAATCAATATTTTTTACAACTATTGCACTCCTTTTTAAACATCTTTTTTTCTCTTTTTCTCTCTTTCAAAAATACTCTGCCAAGACATAGGCAGATGGATGTCTGCACAAGGAAGCGTCCACTTCCCTCCTTTCATGAAGGGAAACTAAATCTAACTTATCTAACAGAATGCTGAACATTGTGGGAGGACAGTTGAATGAACTGTCAAACACTCTGAAGCCTTACCATAATGCAGACTGGGAGTTTTGCTACAGGAATATGTATTCTGACATTTTTGAGAATTAAAATTTGTGGTACAGGATCCAAGACTGATTTTTGTCTTACAGCAATTTTCAAGCTTTATGAGACTGGGTTCTAGTGGCAACATACTGGCACCCTTATTATGGCTCCAGGGGAGTCACTTAAATTGTGGGTGGGCTGGTATGTGTATAAAGAGAACAATGATTCTTTTACAGCCTTCTCAGAAGACTAGAGATGAATGAGAAATTCTAGTATTTTATCCTAAGCTTATATTTTATTGAAGAGATTTAGCACTGGCATTTCAGACAAGATTTTATTTTTATAAAGCATTGTTCTTTGTAATTTTGCTACATCTCCCCATAGGGGCATTTGCATAGTTAGACATATTCTTTTGTAAGGTTTTGCTATTATTCTCATTTAGATTGGCCATCTAGTCTGCCCCAAACTTAGGAAATAATTGAGTTTTCCAATATTTTCCTCTGATTATATGCCTTCACAATACAGGGGAAGACAAAATGTACATGACATTTTTGAGGTGGCCTACTGTGCAAATCATATTAAGCATTTGTTTTCTTAAGATCAAGCATTGTGCATCATAAATAGCCTCACCCCATTCCTATCCTCTCCTATGTTCAGAGATGGGGTAAGGCTTAGGAGAGTCTACCACATACATTTCTATTTCTTGTTTTAAACAATAGAGAATTTTTACATTTTGATGAAGCTGCATCAAAATGACTACATTAAAATCTCCGTGTAAGCCAAAACAATACTTGCAAATTAACCCTGTCATAATATCTTTCTTTGGAAATTACTTGAGTTGAGAAGCTGACATTTAAAAATTATGGAACACACAATTATGAATACAGAACAGACTATAAATAGTATCAACTTTGAAAAGGGAAAAGCAAAGAGGCAGCCGTCAATGGACGGGAGGTAGAAGGGGAAGGTGAGATGGAGGGCAAGTAAGAGTGTTAATATTCTCATTTTACAAACCAGAGTCGAGATTGAGTTGAATACATTCAAATAGTTTAATGACCAAAACTATAAAGATAAGCAATAGATGAATTAAAATAGTTATGTAAATATCAAAAATGAGGAGGCAAGAGGAAGGAAAGGTGGATAATAGTGCGTGCTGAATCCTTGCCTATTGTGGCAGAAAGGCAATAGCTACACGTGGTCTAAAGTTTATAAATCAACCATGAGAACCATGTTCAGCACGTGGAGCAGTGGAAGAGAGAAAAGGGAATGAGAGGAGATGGGAGATCTGGGAGACCTTTGCGCTGAAATTACTAGTCTAAGGTGATAGGAGATCTAGAGAGGATTTTAACTCTTAGTTTGAAAAAGGCATTTCATACACTCTGGAAGAGTTGTTACTCCCATGTTGAGGAACCAAGATATCTAGCAAAGCAAATTCTTTGTCTTACAGATGCTAAGTCAGAACGTTTTACATGCTGGTTACCCATGGTTATTATCTGTGGCTCAACAACAACACAGACTGAGACTGAGCCTATAGCCAGGTAATTTGTGGGGGGAAAATGTCAGAATTTAGACTATATTAAAAGAAGATAATATACCAAATCCTTGCATTAGTCAGATACTTGTTAGGTTATATTACATCTATTTTCAGTCAAAGCACTTGAGAAAAATAGGGTAGAAAGAGAAAAAAGTTTGGAAAAGAGACTAAAAAGGTTAAAGGATGTAAAGTACAGCAAGTCCTCATTAACTCTAGACCCAGGTCCTTATTTCTATTCAAAATATACCAAGTAGAGGGATCTCATAGACTTGGTTTCTCTTGAGACAAATATTGGCTTAAGCGACAAATATTGGCTTAGCAATTAGTATAATTGCTGCTTATGTCAATTGGCCCTAACTAAAGCCAACAAAAAAGATCTATTAAAAATTTTAGAGAATATCACAATGCTTTTGCAGAATTATTTTGCTTTTGCTTTAATATTTTCATATGACATTACAGATGTGGTTGAAGCTCCCTTTGCATATTCCCCAATTTACTCACTTTAAAAATCTTTCTCAAGCTAACTCATTATTTTAAAATGTTTGTTTTCTGTCCAAATTAATTTTAAGACATATATTGTATTTCTATCTTTAAACATTAAAAAAATTTGTTTTGTGTGTTTCTAAATAAGTGGAATTATGGCACAAATAACATCTTACAAGTTATTTAAATGGCAGTTTTTCATTACCTTTACTGATAATTCACATACCATACTATTCACCCAGTGAAAGTATACAATTAAAAAAATTTTAGTGTATTCACAGATATGTGCAACCATCTCCATGGTCAATTTAAAAAAATATGAATATGTGTATATATTGTATATATGTGTGTATATGAATGTGTGTGTGTGTGTGTATATATATATATA
>NW_012106341.1:2308276-2315543 GCF_000951045.1 Mandrillus leucophaeus
TACATCTCCCCATAGGGGCATTTGCATAGTTAGACATATTCTTTTGTAAGGTTTTGCTATTATTCTCATTTAGATTGGCCATCTAGTCTGCCCCAAACTTAGGAAATAATTGAGTTTTCCAATATTTTCCTCTGATTATATGCCTTCACAATACAGGGGAAGACAAAATGTACATGACATTTTTGAGGTGGCCTACTGTGCAAATCATATTAAGCATTTGTTTTCTTAAGATCAAGCATTGTGCATCATAAATAGCCTCACCCCATTCCTATCCTCTCCTATGTTCAGAGATGGGGTAAGGCTTAGGAGAGTCTACCACATACATTTCTATTTCTTGTTTTAAACAATAGAGAATTTTTACATTTTGATGAAGCTGCATCAAAATGACTACATTAAAATCTCCGTGTAAGCCAAAACAATACTTGCAAATTAACCCTGTCATAATATCTTTCTTTGGAAATCACTTGAGTTGAGAAGCTGACATTTAAAAATTATGGAACACACAATTATGAATACAGAACAGACTATAAATAGTATCAACTTTGAAAAGGGAAAAGCAAAGAGGCAGCCGTCAATGGACGGGAGGTAGAAGGGGAAGGTGAGATGGAGGGCAAGTAAGAGTGTTAATATTCTCATTTTACAAACCAGAGTCGAGATTGAGTTGAATACATTCAAATAGTTTAATGACCAAAACTATAAAGATAAGCAATAGATGAATTAAAATAGTTATGTAAATATCAAAAATGAGGAGGCAAGAGGAAGGAAAGGTGGATAATAGTGCGTGCTGAATCCTTGCCTATTGTGGCAGAAAGGCAATAGCTACACGTGGTCTAAAGTTTATAAATCAACCATGAGAACCATGTTCAGCACGTGGAGCAGTGGAAGAGAGAAAAGGGAATGAGAGGAGATGGGAGATCTGGGAGACCTTTGCGCTGAAATTACTAGTCTAAGGTGATAGGAGATCTAGAGAGGATTTTAACTCTTAGTTTGAAAAAGGCATTTCATACACTCTGGAAGAGTTGTTACTCCCATGTTGAGGAACCAAGATATCTAGCAAAGCAAATTCTTTGTCTTACAGATGCTAAGTCAGAACGTTTTACATGCTGGTTACCCATGGTTATTATCTGTGGCTCAACAACAACACAGACTGAGACTGAGCCTATAGCCAGGTAATTTGTGGGGGGAAAATGTCAGAATTTAGACTATATTAAAAGAAGATAATATACCAAATCCTTGCATTAGTCAGATACTTGTTAGGTTATATTACATCTATTTTCAGTCAAAGCACTTGAGAAAAATAGGGTAGAAAGAGAAAAAAGTTTGGAAAAGAGACTAAAAAGGTTAAAGGATGTAAAGTACAGCAAGTCCTCATTAACTCTAGACCCAGGTCCTTATTTCTATTCAAAATATACCAAGTAGAGGGATCTCATAGACTTGGTTTCTCTTGAGACAAATATTGGCTTAAGCGACAAATATTGGCTTAGCAATTAGTATAATTGCTGCTTATGTCAATTGGCCCTAACTAAAGCCAACAAAAAAGATCTATTAAAAATTTTAGAGAATATCACAATGCTTTTGCAGAATTATTTTGCTTTTGCTTTAATATTTTCATATGACATTACAGATGTGGTTGAAGCTCCCTTTGCATATTCCCCAATTTACTCACTTTAAAAATCTTTCTCAAGCTAACTCATTATTTTAAAATGTTTGTTTTCTGTCCAAATTAATTTTAAGACATATATTGTATTTCTATCTTTAAACATTAAAAAAATTTGTTTTGTGTGTTTCTAAATAAGTGGAATTATGGCACAAATAACATCTTACAAGTTATTTAAATGGCAGTTTTTCATTACCTTTACTGATAATTCACATACCATACTATTCACCCAGTGAAAGTATACAGTTAAAAAAATTTTAGTGTATTCACAGATATGTGCAACCATCTCCATGGTCAATTTAAAAAAATATGAATATGTGTATATATTGTATATATGTGTGTATATGAATGTGTGTGTGTGTGTGTATATATATATATAGAGAGAGAGAGAGAGAGAGACAGACAGACAGACAGACAGACAGAGTCTTGCTCTGTCACCCAAGCTGGAGCGTGTGGCATGATCTTGACTCACTGCAGCCTGGACCTTCTGGGCTCAAGTGATCCTCCTAACTCAGCCTCATGAGTAGCTGGGACCACAGGCATGCAGCACCACAGTGGGTTAACATTTTTATTTATTTTTTGTAGAGGTGGAGTCTCCCTACATTGCCCAGGCTGGTCTCCAACTCCTGGGCTCAAGGGATCCTCCCGCCTCTGCCTCCCAAAGTACTGGGATTACAGGTGTGAGCCACCACACCCAACTGAATGTGAATATTTTTATCTAAAAAAGAAAACCTGTGCCCATTAGCTATCACCACCTTATCTCCCCACCCCTTCCTTTCCTAGTTGGAAGTAACCACTAATCTGCTTGATGTCTTTTAGAGTTCCCTATCATGCGCATTTCATAGGAACTGAGTACTGTAATGTGTGGTCTTTTGTGATGGGCTTCTTTCACTCAGCACACATTTGGTGTAGTTTTTCAAGGTTCATACATGTGGTAGCATGTATCAGTACTTCACTCCTTTTCATGAACAAATAATGTTTCATTGTGTAGATATACCACATTTTGTTTATCCATTTGTTCGTTGATGGACATTGGGATTGTTTCCACCTTTGGCTATTATGAATAGTGTTGCTATAAACATTCATGAACAAGTTTTTGTGTAGACATGCTTCCATTCTTTTGTATACCAATATCATTTGAAGAACTGCCAGACTGTTTCCAAAGAGGCTGTGCCATTTTACATTCCCATGAGTAATGTATGAGGGTACTTATTTCTCCACATTTGTCAACACTTGTACTTATCTGACTTTTTAATTCTAGCTGTCCTTGTGGGTGTGAAGCAGTGTCTTGTGGTTTTGATTTGCATTTCCTGATGAATAATAGTGTTAGGCATCTTTTCTGTGCATATTGGCCATTTTTATATCTACCTTGAAGAAATTTCTATTCAGCTCTTTTGCTCATTTTTAAATTGGTTTATTTGCCTTATTATTAAATTGTTAAATGTTTTTTAAATATTCTGGATACAAGTGTCATTAGATATATAGGTTGCAAATATTTTCTTCCATTCTGTAGACTGTCTTTTCACTTTTGTGATATCCTTTGTAGAACAAAAACTTTTAATTTTAAGTCCAGTTTAACTATTTTTTTTCCTTTCTCATGCTTTGGTGTTATATTTAAGAATTCATTGCATAATCCAAGGAGGTCATGAAAATTTACCTCTGTTTTCTTCTAAGTTTCCTGGTTTTAGCTCTTCTATGTACATCTTTGATCTACTTTAAGTTAATTTTTTTATATGGTATGAGGTAAGAGTCCAACTTCATTCTTTTGCATATGGCTATCCAGTTGTCCCAGCATCATTTGTTGAAAAGGCTATTTTTTTTCTCCTATTGAATGATCTTGTCACCCTTGCCTAAAATCAGTTGGCCATGGATATATGGATTTATTTCTGGACTCTCAATTCTAACCTATTGATCTATATGTCTGTCCTTGTACCAGTACCATGCTGTCTTGATTATTATTTCTTTGTACTAAAATTTGAAATCAGGACACGCGAGTTTTCCTACTTCTGTTCTTTTTTTTTGAGATTGTTTTGGTCATTCTGGGTTCCTTGCAATTCCTTATGAATTTTAGGATCAGCTTGTCCATTTCTACAAAGAAGTCAGCTGAGATTCTGATAAGTATTGAATCTGTAGATTAATTTGGGAGTATTGCCATTTTAACAATGTTTTTAAGTCTATAAACATAGGATTTTTCCAATTATTTTGATCTTCTTTAATTTTTTAAAACAATTTTTGTAGTTTTCAGGTTATAATCTTTGCACTTCATTAAATTTGCTCCTTAGAGTTTTATTATTTTTGATGTGATTGTAGATGGAATTATGTTAATTTAATTTTTGGTTGTTTATTGCAAGTATATGGACAAACAATAGATTTTTATATATTGATCTCTTATCTGCAATCTTGCCAAACTTGTTTATTAGTCTTGATTTTAATAAATTCCTTAGAATTTTTTGTATACGAGATTATGTCATCTGTAATTAGA
The DNA here is from genome assembly GCF_000951045.1 of Mandrillus leucophaeus. Classification (NCBI taxonomy): domain Eukaryota; kingdom Metazoa; phylum Chordata; class Mammalia; order Primates; family Cercopithecidae; genus Mandrillus; species Mandrillus leucophaeus. The sequence goes on from NW_012106341.1 coordinate 2,312,416, forward strand.
CATAGTTTTACTTCTTCATTCCAATCTAGATGCCTTTTTTTTTTTCTTACCTAATTTCTCTGGCTAGAACTTACAGTACAATGTTGAAGAGAAGTGGTGAGTGTGGACTTCTGTCTTGTTCTTAATCTTAGGGGAAAAACATCAAGTTAATAATTAAGTAAACAGAATTATTGACTCTTAGGACAAGTTCAAAGAATTCTAAAAGGTTGTGACAATACACGCTTCCACTTGCTGATGAGAGTTTCCTTTTCCTGTATTGCTGAGTATGAGGTTAGTTGTGGGTTTTTCATAGATTCCTTTTATCAAGTTGAGGTAACTTCCTTCTATTCCTAGTTTGTTGAATATTTTTATAATACAAGAATAAATAATATACTTTTGTGTATTATCTATATGAATGCATGCAGTTCTAGTTCATTTTAACAGTTGTATAGTTTCAATATAAATATATCATAATTTATTCATGTTGATTTTTTTGGTTTCATTTCTTTCTTTTCTTGCTATTACAAATGATGCTTCAGTGAATACACTTGCACATGTCTCATAGTCCATATGGGCTATAGTATCCCTAGCATATATTTCAGATAGAATCATTGAATTTTAGGACAAGTTCAAACATTTCTAACAGGTTGTGGCAATATATGCTTACACTTGTTTTTCAGAGTTTCCCTTTGCCCATATCCTTCCCCAAATTTGTGATTGTCATGTTACTAAATTTTTGTTAATTTGATGAGTATAAAATATATCACACTTTATAGTTTTCATATGTTTATTTATTTGTTGAGGGGGTTTCATCTGTAATTTGCCCACTCCCACCATTTTTTGTCTATTTTTCTGTTAGGTTTCTTGACTTATAGGAGTTCTTTACATAGCCTGGATACTAATTCTTTGTTGGTTTTCTACAGTACAAATATTTCCCCCCAGTTTGTGGCTTACATCTTTTTATAGTGTTGTGTTATATAGTAGAAGTTTTAAATTTAAGTGTCACATTTATTAGTGTGTTTCTTTGTATTTTGTACTTTTAAATTTTGTTAGGAATCCCTTCCCTATCCTAAGGTGATAAAAATACTCTTCATTTTTTTGTCTAAAATGTTTAAAAATTTGCCTGTAAGCTTAGGTCTTTAATTCTTCTTCTGTAATTTATCTTTTGTGAAAATAGGAATCTAATTTTCCCCCATGCAAAGTGCCATCTATTAAATAGTTCATTTTTTTGCCTCACTGATTTGTTATTCTATCTCTGTTACTTACCAACTTTTTGGATATGTGTTGGTCTGATTCTGGACTTTCTATTCTTTGTTATTAATCAGTATTTTTTCCTGCATCGGTAGCATACTACTTTAATCTCTGGAGTCAAAGTAGATACGCATGGTATAAGAATGTGTGTGTGTATGTGTGTGTGTGTGTGTGTGTGTGTGTACAAAATATAATTAAGAAGAGAAAGAGAGAGAGACTTTATATCTGCTAGGCATGTGCCCTACTTGTTGTAAACAGTTCCAAAGTTGTTTTGGCTGTTATTGGTCCCTTATTTTTCTAAGTGAACATGAGGATGAGCTGGCCAAGTTCTGTAAGAAGTCCTGGGACATTTCTACTGATTGCACATATTTATTTGGAGACAATTGACACTTTGTGCATGTGTTGATTTTGTATCAAGTCACTTTTCTAATAGTAATTCTAATGATTTGTCTACATATTTTATTGGATTTTCTATGTGGACAATCATATTTTCTTCCAAAGACGACAGTGTTGTTTGTTCACTTTCTAGATTTAAACTTTATACAACATTTTTAGTATTATTGCGTCAATTATGATTTTCAATATGCCTTGAGTGGCACAAGGAATAGTAGCAATTGTTCTTTTAAAATAAAACATTATTTTAATAAGAATGTTTCCAAAGTTTCATCCTTTCTTGCTGGTTTTTGATAAGCCACTTTTTATGGAACAGTGAAAGCTGTTCCAGAGCAGTTATTTTTATCCTGGATGCACAGTGGACTCCCCTGGGGAGCTTTACAAAAATACCTGTGGCTGGTTCCCACCTTCAGAAATTCTGATTTAATTGGTTTTGGATGCTGCCTGGGCATTGGGACTTTAAAAAACTCCCCAGTTTTTTAAAGATTAATTTGCAGACAAAGTTGAGAAGTACTGTTCTTGGTTAATGTCCACATTTGTTGGTCAAGGATCTATCAGTGACAGGTGACAGAAAGACAAGTATAGCTAGCTTAAGAAAAATAAAAGGGAGGGGCATTTATATGCTTATAAGAGAGTGGTGGTTGTAGAACTAGAAATAACTGGATCCAGAGACAAAGGCTGTCTAGATCCTTTTTCTCTCTGTCTTTGGTCTCTGTTCTCTCTGTGAGTGGTAGTTATTCTCACTACAACAGTAGGCTGTTCCATAAAGTGGTGAAAAGCTCTACACTCATAATGTAATAGCTCCAGTGACAAGAGCATCTCTTTTGTGCTAAGTCCAGCCAGAAATATCCTCAGGAAAAGTTCTGATTGTTTGGTTTGGGTACCTGCCCACCTCTGGCCTAATCACCATGGCCCACATATGGTTTAGTGATTGGGTGAAGACTTGTTGGGCAAATCCAGAGAGCAATTTATTTAATATTTAGACCTTGGTGAACTTTAACCTTCTTGAATACAGCCATAAATCTGACAGTATTAAAAGGTCTCTAAGAAAGGACGAAAACAGTATTCACAGAAGAGATAGGAATCTCTCTCTCAAGTATTACATTATTCATTTAATAAGATAGGCAATTTGGTTTTCCCTGGCAAGTTGCCTAGGTTTTAGAAAAAAACGTATTAGGAGAAGGGAGGGGTTACTGCTAAAGCTGATATATTGAAAGTGATCATTGGTAGCAAGGGAGGAGGGAGAGAAATCGTCTTTTAAAATCTCAGCAAACTGGGCTGTTTGGTACAGAGGTAAACAGTCTTTAAAGGCCCCCATAGCAAAAAATGATTACAAAAAAACAACTTTCAAAAGTTGGGGTAAAATTGGGGGAGGGTTGTGGGAAGAGGAATAGAAAAGTTTTGAAATCAGACATAATTGGATACATATTTTGGCTAAATATATCTTATTTTGGACAAGTTAATTTTTCTAAGCCTTAGTGTCTTTATTTGTAGAATGGAGATAA
>NW_012106341.1:2315593-2319672 GCF_000951045.1 Mandrillus leucophaeus
TGTGTGTGTGTGTGTGTGTGTGTGTGTACAAAATATAATTAAGAAGAGAAAGAGAGAGAGACTTTATATCTGCTAGGCATGTGCCCTACTTGTTGTAAACAGTTCCAAAGTTGTTTTGGCTGTTATTGGTCCCTTATTTTTCTAAGTGAACATGAGGATGAGCTGGCCAAGTTCTGTAAGAAGTCCTGGGACATTTCTACTGATTGCACATATTTATTTGGAGACAATTGACACTTTGTGCATGTGTTGATTTTGTATCAAGTCACTTTTCTAATAGTAATTCTAATGATTTGTCTACATATTTTATTGGATTTTCTATGTGGACAATCATATTTTCTTCCAAAGACGACAGTGTTGTTTGTTCACTTTCTAGATTTAAACTTTATACAACATTTTTAGTATTATTGCGTCAATTATGATTTTCAATATGCCTTGAGTGGCACAAGGAATAGTAGCAATTGTTCTTTTAAAATAAAACATTATTTTAATAAGAATGTTTCCAAAGTTTCATCCTTTCTTGCTGGTTTTTGATAAGCCACTTTTTATGGAACAGTGAAAGCTGTTCCAGAGCAGTTATTTTTATCCTGGATGCACAGTGGACTCCCCTGGGGAGCTTTACAAAAATACCTGTGGCTGGTTCCCACCTTCAGAAATTCTGATTTAATTGGTTTTGGATGCTGCCTGGGCATTGGGACTTTAAAAAACTCCCCAGTTTTTTAAAGATTAATTTGCAGACAAAGTTGAGAAGTACTGTTCTTGGTTAATGTCCACATTTGTTGGTCAAGGATCTATCAGTGACAGGTGACAGAAAGACAAGTATAGCTAGCTTAAGAAAAATAAAAGGGAGGGGCATTTATATGCTTATAAGAGAGTGGTGGTTGTAGAACTAGAAATAACTGGATCCAGAGACAAAGGCTGTCTAGATCCTTTTTCTCTCTGTCTTTGGTCTCTGTTCTCTCTGTGAGTGGTAGTTATTCTCACTACAACAGTAGGCTGTTCCATAAAGTGGTGAAAAGCTCTACACTCATAATGTAATAGCTCCAGTGACAAGAGCATCTCTTTTGTGCTAAGTCCAGCCAGAAATATCCTCAGGAAAAGTTCTGATTGTTTGGTTTGGGTACCTGCCCACCTCTGGCCTAATCACCATGGCCCACATATGGTTTAGTGATTGGGTGAAGACTTGTTGGGCAAATCCAGAGAGCAATTTATTTAATATTTAGACCTTGGTGAACTTTAACCTTCTTGAATACAGCCATAAATCTGACAGTATTAAAAGGTCTCTAAGAAAGGACGAAAACAGTATTCACAGAAGAGATAGGAATCTCTCTCTCAAGTATTACATTATTCATTTAATAAGATAGGCAATTTGGTTTTCCCTGGCAAGTTGCCTAGGTTTTAGAAAAAAACGTATTAGGAGAAGGGAGGGGTTACTGCTAAAGCTGATATATTGAAAGTGATCATTGGTAGCAAGGGAGGAGGGAGAGAAATCGTCTTTTAAAATCTCAGCAAACTGGGCTGTTCAGTACAGAGGTAAACAGTCTTTAAAGGCCCCCATAGCAAAAAATGATTATAAAAAACAACTTTCAAAAGTTGGGGTAAAATTGGGGGAGGGTTGTGGGAAGAGGAATAGAAAAGTTTTGAAATCAGACATAATTGGATACATATTTTGGCTAAATATATCTTATTTTGGACAAGTTAATTTTTCTAAGCCTTAGTGTCTTTATTTGTAGAATGTAGATAACAATGCCTAGTTCATAGGTTCAAGGAAGTTAAGTATTATATATCAGACACATAGTAGGTGAACAATAAATGTGACTTCTTCTCATCCTTTCCATTATTTACCATGAGAAATAATGATCATAATGATGATCTTGTGTTTGCAAGCAAGACTATATTATATCCAGCATACCATGTATTGGGAATGTAGAAAAAATTTGATGAGATTTATGTTAAAAGATGGCTAAAATAAAATGCTTATTTTCTAAAATAGTAAACTTTATCTAGAACATTTGCTTTTACAAAGAAGACATTACTACTCTACCACTATGGTATAGACGAATCCGAGAGTGTGAACTTTGCAGTTCCATCATATAACTATCATCTCTAACTTATTAGTAGGCAGGTTGTTTTGTCACCCTTCCATGATTCCATGAGTTTTACATTTTTTCCAGCTGCTGTGAAGCTGACATGGGCCACATGATGAACAGTGGGATAAACTCTTCTCTCTGCTTTGTAGGAGCTGTGAAACTTCTGGCTGATTTGAGATATGAATGCAGAAGGGGACTGCTCTGTTCTGGCCATTGCTATCAGGGCAGCTTCCAGGAAGACTAGTGGGAGGTTCCTGGTGTGCCCCAGGGGATCCTCTTTGAGACTTGGGCCTGAGGTCCTAGAGAAGTTCTCAAATCTTATGCATTTCTGGACACAACTTTGCTTGGGTTGATCTGGTGAGGAAGCAGTGTCTGATCAGATCCTTCTCTCTAGAACTCTCCCCTCCCTTGCTTCTGTGTCACTATTGCTGCCCTTGTTTCCCTGTAAGCCCTCTGGTCTTCCCTCTCACTCCATTTCCCCTTTCCTATGTTCTACATATTTTTCCTGGTTCTCTTTTCTCATTTACTGATACTGTCAACTACTAACATGTGTGACCATTCATAGCTCTGTACCTCTACACTTCAACTCCTCTCCTGCCTACAGTTTCCACCTATGCGTCTGCCTGTGCCATGTTTCTAACGGCACGCTTCCCAAGCTCCTCTAACTCAGCATCTTTTTCATTTTCCCTCCTCCCACCCAAACCTGTTCTTCTTTCTGTATTTCCTCTGTTTACCAGAGAAAGGTAACTCTACTTACCAGTCATGTAATCCCGAACCAGGGAATCATCCCTATCTCTCACTGTTTCCAACAGATATTACTACTAATTCAATATTACTACGAATCCAATATTATAATTCAGTTGCTATTTCTGTTAGTCTTACTAAACAAAAATTCTTAATAATAGAGCCAGAAGTCACAGACTGCAGGGTCCTGTTCTTAATTTCTCTAAACTGCCGATCAGTCCTCAGGTCCTACTGATTCTACCTGGTTATTATGTTTTAGATCTTCCTCCTTAATCGTTTTCTTGTCATTTCTATCCCACACTTACTGCTTTAATTCAGTCTTCTAAATGATCTCTCTACTCTAGTCTTGCCATTTTTCAGTTCTCCCCACACTGCAACATGATCCAAACACCTCTGAGATTGACCACAGACTGTGTAAGCCTTTGACATTTACACCTTGTGTTAGGCTACTCCTTTACACAACCACAAAGCAAATGTCTTGTGTAATGCTTCACTCATCTTCTTGTTTATCCCAGAACCTGAATGTGATAAAAAATTAATTCATTTTAAGCTGCTGAAACAGTAGCTAATCAGGTGTTCTCTCAGCGCTTCATTTCAGTATATTTAATATTCACAGAGGATTCATTCCAGCTTTCCTCAGCACCTTGCTGAGTTCCTCCCAGCTACACTCTCGTTGACAGAGGTGAGTGCTATGGGGCAAGGGAATTAGATGAAGAATGGTCTTCTAATCTCTGTCGACATAGGGATTGAGATGCTGCATGAACATGGGATGTAGGACTCAGTGGAGAGTCATGGGAGAGCTTTGGAGAAGCTAGTGCTAAGTACAAATAGACTGATTTTCAAGTAGAGATGAATGCTATACACTAGAATTCTCCCTGTGGAGCTCTCATGGTTAATTAAGAACAAGTGAAGGGTCGTAAGATCCTCTGCATCCAACAATAATCTATGCTGGTTGGCAAATTGAGTCAAACAGCAGGCTCTGTTCTTTGAAAAAAATTAAGATAAATAAACAAGAAAGTGTATTAGAATGCATTAACTTGCTACAATGTGGAATGACTTTTAATGAGATATAAAAATCCACTAAATGTTACAAATTATTTGTGAAACACATTGGATTTTTTTCCCTCTTTTTTTTAAAAAATAGTTTTAAGTTCTGGGGTACATGTTCAGGATGTGCAGGTTTGTTACATAGGTAAACATGTGCCATGGTGATTTGCTGCACCTGTCAACGCGTCACCCAGGTATTAA